>NC_039518.1:6508241-6810847 GCF_003672135.1 Ooceraea biroi | reverse complement strand
TGTTCCCGAGATATAAATCTCGGTGGGTTTGTATACGCTCTCATTAGTATTATTTCGCGTCGGGAAGCTCGAGAGCCTTCTTCGGGCCTCGAGCTGTAATCGCTCACCCAGGGCCCGGGCGGTGGGTGGAAAATAAATTGCGCGATCAAGCTAGCATGCGAACGCGATTCCGAGCAGGAAAAAATACAATTGTCAATCCTTCCTCGATTGCACCGACGTCATCGAGAAACAGATAAGAGTGTTCTCGTCTCCCTGATAAGGCTGACCGCCCCCCGGAATTCCGACTGGGACTCCTCGCGGCCGCAATCTTCGTAATTATGATCTCCAAATAACGCGTGCCTTTTCGTTATTACCCCTTATATGACCAGCATGGCGAGCGACGTTAACGATCTAATCGAAGAAATTGAATCGAATCGAGGAAGCAAAGGGGGTAATTCGCTTATGGACTCGTCGCGCGATTCAAGTGCATCCAGCCATGATCGCGCTTGCGTTTCATTTCGTTCATCACGGAAATTACATAGAGAGGGAGAGAGAGAGAGAGAGAGAGAGAGAGAGAGAGAGAGACAAGAGGGGCAAGACAGAGAAAGAGAGAGAACAAATCTCGTAATTCACGGCCCACGTTTCTGGTCAGACCGCTGTGTGGCCAGTGTCGCAGTGGCGCACAGGCGTTTCGGTGCGAATTCCAAAGCCAAGTCGCCAGGGCGTGGAACCGAGGCTCAGGCGGTTCTGATTCATTCCGTTCCATCCGCGTTCATCGTCGCCTCGAATTTAGACCAAGCAGCCTTCAAACTTCTGCTTTATGAATGCTGCTGCTACTGGTTGCACCGACCCTTCGCGGGCAGAATAGCGGTTCGCCGAAACGCCTTTATTTACGTCGACATTGGCCCTCTTGTTCGTCTTCGTCTCTATCTGGCTTCTGCAACGCCCGCTTTGCTTCTCTCACAGTGTCTTTTCCGTTCTCCCTTTGCCTTTCCTCTCCGATGCAGCGCGAGAGATGATGGTGAGATTAATTTTTCTGAAATGATATCAATTCATATCTTTCTCCCGATTTTCGTTCTCTTTCTGCTTCCGACTGTACGCCGCTTCTTTCCGTGTTGACTTTTGCTGAAACGAAACGAGCCGGTATTCTACGAAGCTCGTTCGCAGAAGTGGTGTCTGCATTGCTCGGAGGCGACGACTTACAAGGAAAGGTTTTTAGGTGTTACACTCGGATTTCAAAAATTTTTGCATGCAGGTAGGGAGGTCCCCAAATAGAAGAAAAATTATAAAAGTAGCGGCCCAAATGCATATTTGCGCGCTACGTGCGCAATTTTCGACGTTAGGTTAATTACTCAAAAATGCCATTTCCAATCGAATTCTTTACATTTTTTATTTCACCTAATGCACAACGCTTGAAAAAGAAATCAAAACCAAAATTAAAACTGAAGGAATTAAAAACCTCCTTGACCAGATCTTTTATGTCCTCGTTATGGATTCTGATCAATTCTATTTAAAGTCGCATACAAAAATCACGCAGAAAGAGCAACCTACGATTTGCGCAACGTACAATTATTCCAAATTGTGTGCATTGGCAGTCGCAGTAAAAAATTAAAAAAGTTACGATGCAAATACCATTTTTGAGCAATGGGCCTTTTATACGCACTGTGCTCGCGCGGCACGAGATTACACTAGACGCTCGTATTTTCTAAACACACACAAGTACACACACGCACACAAATTATTCAAAGCAATATAAATGTGCATTAGGTGAAATAAAAAATGTAAAGAATTCGATTGGAAATAGCATTTTTGAGTAATTAACCTAACATCGAAAATTGCGCACGTAGCGCGCAAATATGCATTTGGGCCGCTACTTTTATTTTTTTCTATTTGGGGACCTCCCTATCTGCATGCAAAAAATTTTGAAATCCGAGTGTAACACCTAAAAACCTTCCCTTGTTAGACTGAATCTCTTTTTAAGTAGAATGGACCGGGGCAAGTGGTGCGAGCTGGTTCCGAGATTAATTCAAACGTAGGCGCTAGATAGAGCGATAAACGGAAAGAAAACGGAGTCCCGAGTTACTTTTCCTCGAAGCAGCCGATACCCGAGAAGACGAGGCTTGTTGAATCTGTACATTCAAGTACAGACCTAAATATGTCTATCGAGTCTTTCGTTTTAATGTTCGCTCTGGTCAACTTGTTATCGATCCATCTAACTAGTCTTCCTTCTTGATCTCGTCTCGCTCTGTAACAGCATTTGATTAAAAAAACTATGTGCTTTACCTGCTGTTCTCGTTAACGCTTTTTGCAAGGGTTTGCTATATATCCTACCTTAATTAAACCCAGCTATAGTCTCCTCGTACTAGTTTTTTTGTGTCACTAACACACTTTAACTACGCGCGAGTACATCAAAGCATTGATGGGAAAATTCTGATCTTGCGAGGTGAGCAACGCTATCAAGTGGATTCATTGGAGATTAACAATCGAGATCAGCTGGCTCGTGCGTACTCGAGTCGGACGACTAAGCTGCGCTCGAATAAAATGCTCGCGCAAAAGTTGCATATACTTTAACACGAGTCAAAGCAAATAATGTCATGAAGTGATGACACGCGTCGCACTGTCTTTCATTGTTGTCCAATTTATATTTGAAATGAGAACATGAAATAGATAGATAGATAGATAGATACGTTTATTTGCGTCCTGGGACAGGTCCCCTGAAACGCTAAGCTTCACATATTACATGGCATAGTACATCTTAACTTTCAACTATCAAGCGGTTAGCTGATATATAATTTATACAAAACGAAGTAAAGATAAAAATATGGTATAATAAAACGAATGAACAAAGAAGAAAAATAAAAATAAAGATACATGCGTAAAAATAAGAGTGAATATAATAGATAGATAGTGAACGCAAACTTGTATTCCGTAATTATTTATTTTTATGAAAAAAGGTGTGTATTAATATTTACAAAGATATTACCTGAACGTGTATCTCCGCTCTTCTTGTTAGACGATCTCAATTGTATAATGCAAGCGCAATCAATTGTCAGTCACTCGATGAGCAGACACGAGTACCGCAGTGTTGCGGAATGGATATCGCGACAGATAACGTAGGAAGCGACACAGAGTTATCAGCAGGAAGTATCGCGCGCCGCTTCGCTCCTGCCAATTTGATAATGACGCCTGCGCGATCCCGCCATCGGAGATATTGCACGAGTCGCCGAGCGCAATTGCGCGATTGTCGTGCGACGCGGGCTGCGGAACGGCTCAATTTCGATACCATCTTCCTGACGAGAGCGCGCGAATCCGTGATTGTCTCTCCTGCTCTCTTCCTCTTTCGTCTCGTCGCTGAATAAAAGATTATCCTCGGCGATTGAGGTCGCCGTGCGAAGTCGACGGTCGACCGAATAGGAAACAATTAAAGCTAATAAGATGCGAGGCGCCGATGCGGCGCGATTGGTAACGTAGCTACGCATGTTGGGTGATTATCGGTACGACGATGATAACCGCGCGTTCATCCCGCGGATGTGGATAAATCACGTGGAAGTATGGAGCTGCAGTTGTGTCAGAAGAGTGGCATTCGAGGATATCGGGGTGTGCGGGTATTCGGTCAATCATAATTTAAAAAGTGTTAATGCGCCCTTCGTAATTATTGGGTTGGCCAAAAAGTAATTGCGTTTTTTTTTATATAAATAAAAGGCGAATGTTTCGTGGGAAACAAAAACTTTATGAAATAATATATTGTCCATTTTGTTTGATTATCTTTTGCCATTTTTCAGGCAACTTCAAGATTCCGCGCTCAAAAAAGTTCTTATCTTTTTCAGCAAAAAACAATTCCAACAACGATTTGATATCCTCATCAGCAGTAAAGGTTTTACCATTCAAGACGTTTTGCAAAGAACGAAACGAATGGTAATCTGATGGTGCCAGGTCTGGCGAATATGGTGGATGTGGTAACACATCCCATCCAAGCTGCAACAATTTTTCACGAGTGACCAAACTTGTACGTGGTTTAGCGTTATCATGGTGAAACGCAACACCTTTGCGATTCACCAATTCTCGACGTTTCTGTTTGATGGCATCGTTTAATTTATCCAGTTGACGACAGTATACGTCTGAATTAATGGTTTGATTCCTTGCAAGCAGCTCAAAATACACAATACCTTTAAAGTCCCACCAGACTGACAGCATAATCTTTCTTTGGTGAATATCTGCTTTTCAAGTGCTTTCAGCAGGTTCATCACGATCTTTTTCGTTTGACGTTGTTGTAGACGATCCATTTTTCGTCGCCTGTTATCATACGTTTCAAAAATGGATCATTTTCCTCACGTTTCAAAAGAGAATCGCAGACGTCAATACTCTTAGTGAGATGAATTTCTTTGAGCTCATGTGCTACCCAAATATCGAGCTTACTAATGTATCCAAGTCGTTTTAAATGGTTTTCAACACTCGATTTCGATATGTTAAGATTCTCGGCAATCTCTCGTGTCGTTAAACGCCGATTGGAATCGATCAGTGCCTTTATTTTGTCATCATCAATTTCGATTGGCCTTCCTGAGCGTGGTGCATCTTTCACATTAAAATCTGCAGATCGAAATTTAGTAAACCAATTTTGACACTGCCGCAGTTTTAAAGCATCTTCGCCATATATTGGGTTGGCCAAAAAGTAATTGCGTTTTTTTTATATAAATAAAAGGCGAATGTTTCATGGGAAACAAAAACTTTATTAAACAATATATTGTCCATTTTGTTTGATTATCTTTTGCCATTTTTCAGGCAACTTCAAGATTCCGCGCTCAAAAAAGTTCTTATCTTTTTCAGCAAAAAACAATTCCAACAACGATTTCATATCCTCATCAGCAGTAAAGGTTTTACCATTCAAGGCGTTTTGCAAAGAACGAAACGAATGGTAATCCGATGGTGCCAGGTCTGGCGAATATGGTGGATGTGGTAACACATCCCATCCAAGCTGCAACAATTTTTCACGAGTGACCAAACTTGTACGTGGTCTAGCGTTATCATGGTGAAACACAACACCTTTGCGATTCACCAATTCTCGACGTTTCCGTTTGATGGCATCGTTTAATTTATCCAGTTGACGACAGTATACGTCTGAATTAATGGTTTGATTCCTTGCAAGCAGCTCAAAATACACAATACCTTTAAAGTCCCACCAGACTGACAGCGTAATCTTTCTTTGGTGAATATCTGCTTTTCAAGTGCTTTCAGCAGGTTCATCACGCTTGCTCCACGATCTTTTTCGTTTGACGTTGGTGTAGACGATCCATTTTTCGTCGCCTGTTATACGTTTCAAAAATGGATCATTTTCCTCACGTTTCAAAAGAGAATCGCAGACGTCAATACTCTTAGTGAGATGAATTTCTTTGAGCTCATGTGGTACCCAAATATCGAGCTTACTAACGTATCCAAGTCGTTTTAAATGGTTTTCAACACTCGATTTCGATATGTTAAGATTCTCAGCAATCTCTCGTGTCGTTAAACGCCGATTCGAATCGATCAGTGCCTTTATTTTGTCATCATCATTTTCGATTGGCCTTCCTGAGCGTAGTGCATCTTTCACATTAAAATCTCCAGATCGAAATTTAGTAAACCAATTTTGACACTGCCGCAGTTTTAAAGCATCTTCGCCATATATTGGGTTGGCCAAAAAGTAATTGCGTTTTTTTTATATAAATAAAAGGCGAATGTTTCATGGGAAACAAAAACTTTATGAAACAATATATTGTCCATTTTGTTTGATTATCTTTTGCCATTTTTCAGGCAACTTCATGATTCCGCGCTCAAAACAGTTCTTATCTTTTTCAGCAAAAAACAATTCCAACAACGATTTCATATCCTCATCAGCAGTAAAGGTTTTACCATTCAAGACGTTTTGCAAAGAACGAAACGAATGGTAATCTGATGGTGCCAGGTCTGGCGAATATGGTGGATGTGGTAACACATCCCATCCAAGCTGCAACAATTTTTCACGAGTGACCAAACTTGTACGTGGTCTAGCGTTATCATGGTGAAACGCAACACCTTTGCGATTCACCAATTCTCGACGTTTCTGTTTGATGGCATCGTTTAATTTATCCAGTTGACGACAGTATACGTCTGAATTAATGGTTTGATTCCTTGCAAGCAGCTCAAAATACACAATACCTTTAAAGTCCCACCAGACTGACAGCATAATCTTTCTTTGGTGAATATCTGCTTTTCAAGTGCTTTCAGCAGGTTCATCACGATCTTTTTCGTTTGACGTTGTTGTAGACGATCCATTTTTCGTCGCCTGTTATCATACGTTTCAAAAATGGATCATTTTCCTCACGTTTCAAAAGAGAATCGCAGACGTCAATACTCTTAGTGAGATGAATTTCTTTGAGCTCATGTGTACCCAAATATCGAGCTTACTAATGTATCCAAGTCGTTTTAAATGGTTTTCAACACTCGATTTCGATATGTTAAGATTCTCGCAATCTCTCGTGTCGTTAAACGCCGATTGGAATCGATCAGTGCCTTTATTTTGTCATCATCAATTTCGATTGGCCTTCCTGAGCGTGGTGCATCTTTCACATTAAAATCTGCAGATCGAAATTTAGTAAACCAATTTTGACACTGCCGCAGTTTTAAAGCATCTTCGCCATATATTGGGTTGGCCAAAAAGTAATTGCGTTTTTTTTATATAAATAAAAGGCGAATGTTTCATGGGAAACAAAAACTTTATTAAACAATATATTGTCCATTTTGTTTGATTATCTTTTGCCATTTTTCAGGCAACTTCATGATTCCGCGCTCAAAAAAGTTCTTATCTTTTTCAGCAAAAAACAATTCCAACAACGATTTCATATCCTCATCAGCAGTAAAGGTTTTACCATTCAAGGCGTTTTTGCAAAGAACGAAACGAATGGTAATCGATGGTGCCAGGTCTGGCGAATATGGTGGATGTGGTAACACATCCCATCCAAGCTGCAACAATTTTTCACGAGTGACCAAACTTGTACGTGGTCTAGCGTTATCATGGTGAAACACAACACCTTTGCGATTCACCAATTCTCGACGTTTCGTTTGATGGCATCGTTTAATTTATCCAGTTGACGACAGTATACGTCTGAATTAATGGTTTGATTCCTTGCAAGCAGCTCAAAATACACAATACCTTTAAAGTCCCACCAGACTGACAGCATAATCTTTCTTTGGTGAATATCTGCTTTTCAAGTGCTTTCAGCAGGTTCATCACGCTTGCTCCACGATCTTTTTCGTTTGACGTTGTTGTAGACGATCCATTTTTCGTCGCCTGTTATACGTTTCAAAAATGGATCATTTTCCTCACGTTTCAAAAGAGAATCGCAGACGTCAATACTCTTAGTGAGATGAATTTCTTTGAGCTCATGTGGTACCCAAATATCGAGCTTACTAACGTATCCAAGTCGTTTTAAATGGTTTTCAACACTCGATTTCGATATGTTAAGATTCTCAGCAATCTCTCGTGTCGTTAAACGCCGATTCGAATCGATCAGTGCCTTTATTTTGTCATCATCATTTTCGATTGGCCTTCCTGAGCGTAGTGCATCTTTCACATTAAAATCTCCAGATCGAAATTTAGTAAACCAATTTTGACACTGCCGCAGTTTTAAAGCATCTTCGCCATATATTGGGTTGGCCAAAAAGTAATTGCGTTTTTTTTATATAAATAAAAGGCGAATGTTTCATGGGAAACAAAAACTTTATGAAACAATATATTGTCCATTTTGTTTGATTATCTTTTGCCATTTTTCAGGCAACTTCATGATTCCGCGCTCAAAACAGTTCTTATCTTTTTCAGCAAAAAACAATTCCAACAACGATTTCATATCCTCATCAGCAGTAAAGGTTTTACCATTCAAGACGTTTTGCAAAGAACGAAACGAATGGTAATCTGATGGTGCCAGGTCTGGCGAATATGGTGGATGTGGTAACACATCCCATCCAAGCTGCAACAATTTTTCACGAGTGACCAAACTTGTACGTGGTTTAGCGTTATCATGGTGAAACGCAACACCTTTGCGATTCACCAATTCTCGACGTTTCTGTTTGATGGCATCGTTTAATTTATCCAGTTGACGACAGTATACGTCTGAATTAATGGTTTGATTCCTTGCAAGCAGCTCAAAATACACAATACCTTTAAAGTCCCACCAGACTGACAGCGTAATCTTTCTTTGGTGAATATCTGCTTTTCAAGTGCTTTCAGCAGGTTCATCACGTACATCTTTTCGTTTGACGTTGTTGTAGACGATCATTTTTCGTCGCCTGTTATCATACGTTTCAAAAATGGATCATTTTCCTCACGTTTCAAAAGAGAATCGCAGACGTCAATACTCTTAGTGAGATGAATTTCTTTGAGCTCATGTGGTACCCAAATATCGAGCTTACTAATGTATCCAAGTCGTTTTAATGGTTTTCAACACTCGATTTCGATAGTTAAGATTCTCGGCAATCTCTCGTGTCGTTAAACGCCGATTGGAATCGATTAGTGCCTTATTTTGTCATCATCAATTTCGATTGGCCTTCCTGAGCGTGGTGCATCTTTCACAGTAAAATCTCCAGATCGAAATTTAGTAAACCATTTTGACACTGCCGCAGTTTAAAGCATCTTCGCCATATACATCACATAACTTTTGATGAGCTTGCACAGCGTTTTTCCCTTTTCGGAAGTAATAAAACAAAATATGAGGAAAATGTTCTTTTTGATTTTCCATTTTGAAATCGACGGCAAAAAACAATTGTTAACGAAATCGTGTATTATTGTGAATTATATTTGTGCTTGAAGATTTTATTCAAATATAACTTTTAATGTTCAAGACATGTATGTCCATCTATTGGAAAAAAACGCAATTACTTTTTGGCCAACCCAATAAATATCGTATTCTTTTGGCAAATTTCGATTATCTGTATAAAACCAATTTGCGCGAAAACCGTTCGAGTCTGTTGCTTTTTATATTTGACCTTTCTTTTCTTAAGTTACTTGCAATTGCGAATACTATCGATGTCTCGATCTTTTCGCTCAAGTGAGCTTGCGATTGACTTGAGAGTGATTGTACGGATTCTGACTCACTATTTTAACTTTCTTTCTTTTTATGTAGTTCTGCAGGGTAGCATGATGGCGGATCTAGGCAAAATGTACAACGAATTCGAAGTCGTAGCCTTTGTCGCGCAAAGGGAAAGTTTCGCGTGGAAGCCTGGCAATTGCACCTCTTTCAATTGCTCTAAAACAGAACGCCCACGGCGCGTGTCGACACTTTCGAAGGTCATAATTTTCTTGACAATACTCAAAAAGTCAGGCAAAGCGGGCCAATTCAAGACCGTACGAGGCACCCTTTGAGGTTTCTTTCATTGTTGGCATCATAATTCATTTTAACGATCAGGTTCCGCCTGTTCCCATGGTTTATGCTCTACTCTTTTCCATTATGCACTCGCTTTTGTTTGATGCACAATATTTGCAACAAATCTATCTACAGCAAATAGCGAAGAAAGTACTAAAAATCGAAAAAGATAAATTTTTTGTTACGATGAGTATGTTCTGTTTAAGATATATATAATTTTTAATTTCTGTTTAATAATTAAACTGGAATGCAATTTGGAAATGTAAATTTCGCATTTTCTAGAATTTCTCATTTTTAATTAAACTATTATCTTCTTTTATTAAGTAATTCTGAAACCAATGCGTTAAACTATCTTTCTGTTGCATTTGCCACAAATTTCCCAAAGTCATTCTATTGTCATCCCGAATTGTGCAAACTTTCATTACAAGACCACGCATACTGCCGTCGATAAAAGTTTAACAATATCCGATTCTCATTGCGAACTCCCCTCGTTGCTGGTATCGCAAAAGATTTTTAACACAATTAAAAAAGGATAATATAGTTTTTATAACATTATGAGAATTTTATAGTAAGCAAAGTATTCGATAACACTTTTATGAAATTTCAGAAGTACGTTTGATGAAACTGGAAGATAATTTCTCCACCTTTACAAAAATATCATTGGATGCTATTTTCCTTCTTCCTTCCTAAAATCTTGGATTTTCTATCTCTGATTTTGATAATTCACTCTATCTTCACATTACTTATAGAGCATAATTAATGCTATCAATATGTTTAAAAAACTATACAAAAGCATTCTGTAACATTCTCTCTTATCAAAAAGCATCATTTTTCAAATAAATGAAGAGGAAACTTTATTGCTGAAAATTATGATAATGTTTCACATGTGAGACACATATGTCAGAGTCGTAATGCGGCGCAACGATTATTTGTCGTTGTATGTTTGTCCAGGGGGGTTGCAGAGGACGGACGATGGACGGAGGTAAAGTACTCGATAACTTCATCCCTTCATAATGCAGGCGCGCATCTCGTCGCACGCGAATGGTCGCACCGGTGCCGGCTACGTGAATTCCACGTGGATTTCTATGTAACGTCAAACCACTGTTTGTACACGACCGCCGTCTGATCGATCTAATTCGCAAAGGGTAGATCATTGAGATTAGATTAGATTTTATGGAGCGCCAGCCTCGCCGCGCCGTACCATATGCATGTCATGGTACTTTGTAAGGGTGGTGCGATGATGCCCCGACTGTGTGACTCCCAAGTAGAATTAAAAATGTGGACTCCCCGTGTACGCGAGAGCAGTTTATGCCCGTCGTTCTTAAATTACGCGCTGCTTCAAAGCCATGAACATAATTCGCTTGTGTGTCAGGAAGGAAGAGAATAATAAATTGCAACTTTTCAGGGCGGGAGCATTGAAAAAGCTTCGCAGTTCATCTGAGAATTTCTCGTAATTTTATTACTCCACGCGAGGCGAGGGCTGCAAGGGAGATAATGTATTGGGTCATTAAGTATGAAACTTTACAAATAGAACATAAACTTTTGCATTTGTTGGCACATGGACATGATTTATTTTCAATCGAAGTATGCGCCCATGTTATCTACACACTTCTGCCATTTTAGTGGTAGTTGGTCTATGCCTCTACTATAGAAGCCAGGAGTACGGGAATCGATGAAGTCGCGGAAGGCTGTTTCGACTGCCTGTTGAGAATTGAAGAATTTTCCCACCAACAAGTTGTCCAAATTCCGGAAGAAGTGATAGTCGGTAGGTGATAGATCTGGTGAATATGGTGGGTGACGGAGAGTTTCCAATTCCAACTCCCGTAGCTTTGCCACGGTCAGTCGTGCAGTGTGCGGTCGAGCATTATCATGCAACAGGATTGGCATTGACCGATTGACCAATTTCGGTTGTTTAATAGCAAGTTGTTGCATCATTTCGTCCAGTTGCTTGCAATATACTTCAGCCGTTATCGACGTACCAGGTTTCATAAAGTTGTAGTAGATAACACCTGACCTGGACCACCAAACAGTCACCATAAGCTTCTTCTGTGTAATGTTGGGTTTCGCGTGATGTCTCGGTGGTTCATCAGCGTTCAACCACTGATGTGAGCGTTTACGATTGTCGTAGAGTATCCACTTTTCATCGCAGGTGACAATTCGATTAAAAAAAGATTCATTTTTGTGACGGGAAAGCAAAGAAAGGGAAGCCTCTAGACGTTGCGCCTGCTGCGCATCGGTCAATTCGTGCGGGACCCATTTGTCCAATTTCTTTATCTTACCAATTGCAGCTAAATGACCAATATGGTGGGTATGGAAACATTGAATATCGATGCCAATTCACGTGTACTTTGAGATGGATCGGACTCTACTACGGCTCTCAAGTGATCATTATCCACCTTCGTCTTTGGTCTTCCACGTGGCTCATTAGCGAGGCTGAAATCTCCATCTCTAAGTTTTTGAACCAATTGCCCACCGTTGCTTTAGTAGTTGAGCCTTCACCAAATACAGCGTTGATATTACGAGCTGTCTCCGACACTGTGGTTCCACGGCGGAACTCATATTCATAAATCACACGAATTTTGGACTTTTCCATAGTTCTATAAAAAGAATCCACCAATAAAACTAATGAAGATATTTGAACAAACAAATATGACATTTGAAGAGCGAACATATTGGGTCATTAAGTATGAAACTTTACAAATAGAACATAAACTTTTGCATTTTTTGGCACATGGACATGATTTATTTTCAATCGAAGTATGCGCCCATGTTATCTACACACTTCTGCCATTTTAGTGGTAGTTGGTCTATGCCTCTACTATAGAAGCCAGGAGTACGGGAATCGATGAAGTCGCGGAAGGCTGTTTCGACTGCCTGTTGAGAATTGAAGAATTTTCCCACCAACAAGTTGTCCAAATTCCGGAAGAAGTGATAGTCGGTAGGTGATAGATCTGGTGAATATGGTGGGTGACGGAGAGTTTCCAATTCCAACTCCCGTAGCTTTGCCACGGTCAGTCGTGCAGTGTGCGGTCGAGCATTATCATGCAACAGGATTGGCATTGACCGATTGACCAATTTCGGTTGTTTAATAGCAAGTTGTTGCATCATTTCGTCCAGTTGCTTGCAATATACTTCAGCCGTTATCGACGTACCAGGTTTCATAAAGTTGTAGTAGATAACACCTGACCTGGACCACCAAACAGTCACCATAAGCTTCTTCTGTGTAATGTTGGGTTTCGCGTAATGTCTCGGTGGTTCATCAGCGTTCAACCACTGATGTGAGCGTTTACGATTGTCGTAGAGTATCCACTTTTCATCGCAGGTGACAATTCGATTAAAAAAAGATTCATTTTTGTGACGGGAAAGCAAAGAAAGGGAAGCCTCTAGACGTTGCGCCTGCTGCGCATCGGTCAATTCGTGCGGGACCCATTTGTCCAACTTCTTTATCTTACCAATTGCAGCTAAATGAACCAATATGGTGGGTATGGAAACATCGAATATCGATGCCAATTCACGTGTACTTTGAGATGGATCGGACTCTACTACGGCTCTCAAGTGATCATTATCCACCTTCGTCTTTGGTCTTCCACGTGGCTCATTAGCGAGGCTGAAATCTCCATCTCTGAAGTTTTTGAACCAATTGCCCACCGTTGCTTTAGTAGTTGAACCTTCACCAAATACAGCGTTGATATTACGAGCTGTCTCCGATCCTGTGGTTCCACGGCGGAACTCATATTCATAAATCACACGAATTTTGGACTTTTCCATAGTTCTATAAAAAAGAATCCACCAATAAAACTAATGAAGATATTTGAACAAACAAATATGACATTTGAAGAGCGAACATACATCTATCACACTAACCTAACCTGATACTGACGTCTGGCGCCAAATTTGAGATAACAAATGTTAAAGATGGCGCTTTTACATTTGTAAAGTTTCATACTTAATGACCCAATAGTAATACTGCAACAATAACGGAAACATCTAAATATTTATAAAAGCAACAGCCTGCAGTTACAAATGGGAATTCGTTGACGTCGCACTGTTTTGCAGAAAAGCAAATTAGAAGCTTTCCTTGTACGATTAGCTGCATGTAGAGACGAGTAACGTGTTAATAAGAGTGATGCAAATGCAAACAGAGGAGATGCATTTTATTTGCGCGATAGATTCTTACTCTGCCTAGAATCTCTTGATCACCGTTCGGAAACGTAGACCAATGACGGCGACAATCGTGCTTCGCCCAGATGGGAAAACCGCCCACTAATTTCATGTTCTCGACACACGTGCACACATATGTACGATCATAAAGGCATGTAACTATGTATGCGACTTTGCTGTGTACGTGCACAATAATACATAAAAATGTATTTATACATTTTCCGAAATATTTTTCGATCGTATTCAACATTATCGCCGGCGCGCCAGAAACACGAAAATTGTAATCACGAGTGTAAAATGTAAAAAAACAATGCAAAAAATGTGAAATGTGTAAAATCTATCGTGTATTTGCAGCACTTTTTGCGCATACATTGCACTTTCAACAGCGCGCGTGCGATAAGTCGCGCGGACTGGATTCTCCTGTATTCTAACCTCTAATCCTAAAGGAAATCACAGAATTCTCTTTTATGACGCTTCTAAAGTCACTTCGAAAAGCATCCTCATATTCCTTAAATGTGTCCAAACACCGCTCAACAGCGATTTTGTGCATACAAATTGCCAAATTTTTGTAAAAAGCATTTTATTGTGCGATGGCAGCACCATCGCGAAGAAGTTCACTAGCAGCTCCAGGATCTCCTTAACGATGGAATTTTGGAAAATTTATTATAATCTGTAGAAAATGTATCACTTGAACAATAAATATTAGAAATAGTACGTAGTATTTATTTCTTGTCAGTAATTGTGCAACTGTACATTCAAGTAGCTCTATCTCGGAAATAGTGGGGACTAGGACATATATTCATATGAACATTTTTGCTTAAAATGACCGATACTATCACTTCCCAGAATATTGACCTTTCCTCCTGAAACACCCTGTATAGCGCTGTGGAAAAAAATTATATAAATTTTATTATATTTTATTTTCCTCATCTTCACATTACAGAGCTTCTCAATTTTATTTAGAGCGATTTAACCGTCAGCTTTCCCTTTATTAACTGTCCGTTTTCATTGCAGGACCCAAAGATTTCGCTGTATCTATGGAAGAACCTAGGAACAATCAATCGATGCCGGAAGCGATGGAAAATTGCTGCGAAAATTATCGGAGATACAATGTCCCCTGTACTTCACTCTGAAATACAATATATTCTTTGATGCAGGAACTTTGGTATCGTTCCTTATAGTCGGGGAGTTTATTCGCGGCTAGTGTGACAGATTTCGACCACGCCCTGCCGATATGGTACCCCCTTGCCCATCTACCCTTCGATCCATTGACGACGCATCGACAATTTTGCCGGCTTTCATCCACACGCAGCAACTTCTCCGACGCCGCATGTTGTTACCGTTTCCGGCGTCGGTCTTTAATACAGACACTTAATTCCAGACGAGATATGTCTTGGAAGAGAAATATGGAGAGGTAGAGGAAAGTCCCCGATTATGAGATACCATATCGATTTTGCCGAATGTAAGGAAATCTATAGGCAGAATTTAAAAATGTAATACGTTCTCTTGAAGAGAATTTAATAAGCTTTAGGTTGGTGAAATGAAAAATCTAATTTAAATATTATTTTTTCTGAAAATTAAACAAATTTGAAAAAACAGCTTTACGCAAGATCGCGAAAGTGTGCTCCTAATATAAGATACCTCGAGAAATCGGTGTTAAAAGTGCAAAATACATCAGTATTGCAAATAAAAAACTGTATTAGATATTTTTATAAAAACACTGCTGCCACAACCTTCGCCAAATCTTCACGATTCCACCGTCGACGCTTCCTCGTTTCTCTAACCTCCATAGTCAGATTCTATAAAAATTAAATACACAAAAATTCGTATTAACTTTTCTTTAACCTTAACGTAGTATTTTCTTTCTTTTTATTACACTACATACTCTTCATATTCGAGCAATAATTATCTCATATTAAGAGTACCCTGAATATCTCATTATACGAGCCACGCGCCTAGCGGTTCCGCGATCATGAAATCTAACCTCTACAATTAAGCAATTCAACAAATCGCGTATTGTCCTGTTACTACGATTCTACTCTATCATTGCATACTGAATTTATTGCCAACCATTTCTTTATTATGTAATAAACAAGGTTTAAAGACTTACCTTAAGTTCCTTTGACATGTTCACAATTTCACAAACCTTTTCTTGCAAAAGCTAAACGCAATAACGAACAATGAATTTTTCACTAAATACATTTTACACCAAGAGTAATAAGTTTATGGTGGAATTAACAGATGGTGCTCACTAGTTTAGCAGAAACTCCAGTATCTCATAATGGAGGATTCTCCTCTATATGTTGCGTTATCAGATCAGGTATAGTTGTGAAATCTGAGAGAAAATCTGCATAGCAAATAGAGTACAGCGGATGAAATAAAAATGTATAGATGCAGTATGTAGATACAACTTTAAATATCTTTGCCAGCTGCAGATTTTTCCGGAAATATTTTTTCCGCAGCTTTTTGGCCAAATCGCGGAGCGGTTGTACATTTTGTTTTGACCAGCGCGCTGTCGCGCGACGTCGGTGGCCCAGTTCCTGAAAAGCCAGCAAATTGACTTTTGCCAGTTCAATGAAAACGGCGGCCCGTGCCTTTGAGAGAGAACTCGCGCGCGCGCACCGCGCGCAACTTCTGGGACGTCGATGCTGCGAATGAGCCTACGAAACTTTACATTTCTTCGTCGTGCTCTGGCCTTCCGGTCGCATCGTACGATCTCGTACGAGCTCGTCGATCTCCCTGGACGGCTGGAGAGAAAATCCTCTCTTCCACTTTTCGCCGATGTCTCGCTGGAAATGCCTCGAACAGGACGCAAGGACGAAGGACCCGCGGAAAATCGAAGAGCGAGGGACAACCCTGTTGTCTCAGGGCAAGCGCGCATATTCCGTCGCGTCGTGAAACTGAAAAAAAAAATGCGCTCTGCGAAGAAAAGTGGAGGCAAAAAAGAGAGAAAGAGAAAAAAGGAAAACAGGGAGGAGAGGAGAGAAGCGGAAAGATACAAAGGCGCGTTCCAGAGACGGTGGGGGACTTAAAAATGATATCCACCGTGGACAAAGCGAAGGTAGCTCTTGGCGCAAAGAAAGCCAGAAATGAAAATGGAAATGCCGACAGCTATACGGCGATGCAAATCGCGACGGCGGGACGCCGGAATGAGAATGAGAAGGCAGCGAGGAGAACGCGCACGAGCGGAATAGATGATCCGTGTTGCACGACGTAATTGGCGCAACGTAATAGTTTTTACGGGTATTTTCTTTGCTCCTCTTCTTCGTTAACTGAAGGCGCAAAATTCTGTTTTGAATATATTGGGTCATTAAGTATGAAACTTTACAAATAGAAAATAAACTTTTGCATTTGTTGGCACATGGACATGATTTATTTTCAATCGAAGTATGCGCCCATGTTATCTACACACTTCTGCCATTTTAGTGGTAGTTGGTCTATGCCTCTACTATAGAAGCCAGGAGTACGGGAATCGATGAAGTCGCGGAAGGCTGTTTCGACTGCCTGTTGAGAATTGAACAATTTTCCCACCAACAAGTTGTCCAAATTCCGGAAGAAGTGATAGTCGGTAGGTGATAGATCTGGTGAATATGGTGGATGACGGAGAGTTTCCAATTCCAACTCCCGTAGCTTTGCCACGGTCAGTCGTGAAGTGTGCGGTCGAGCATTATCATGCAACGGGATTGGCATTGACCGATTGACCAATTTCGGTTGTTTAATAGCAAGTTGTTGCATCATTTCGTCCAGTTGCTTGCAATATACTTCAGCCGTTATCGACGTACCGGGTTTCATAAAGTTGTAGTAGATAACACCTGACCTGGACCACCAAACAGTCACCATAAGCTTCTTCTGTGTAATGTTAGGTTTCGCGTGATGTCTCGGTGGTTCATCAGCGTTCAACCACTGATGTGAGCGTTTACGATTGTCGTAGAGTATCCACTTTTCATCGCAGGTGACAATTCGATTAAAAAAAGATCAATTTTTGTGACGGGAAAGCAAAGAAAGGGAAGCCTCTAGACGTTGCGCCTGCTGCGCATCGGTCAATTCGTGCGGGACCCATTTGTCCAACTTCTTTATCTTACCAATTGCAGCTAAATGACCCAATATGGTAGGTATGGAAACATCGAATATCGATGCCAATTCACGTGTACTTTGAGATGGATCGGACTCTACTACGGCTCTCAAGTGATCATTATCCACCTTCGTCTTTGGTCTTCCACGTGGCTCATTAGCGAGGCTGAAATCTCCATCTCTGAAGTTTTTGAACCAATTGCCCACCGTTGCTTTAGTAGTTGAACCTTCACCAAATACAGCGTTGATATTACGAGCTGTCTCCGACACTGTGGTTCCACGGCGGAACTCATATTCATAAATCACACGAATTTTGGACTTTTCCATAGTTCTATAAAAAAGAATCCACCAATAAAACTAATGAAGATATTTGAACAAACAAATATGACATTTGAAGAGCGAACATATTGGGTCATTAAGTATGAAACTTTACAAATAGAACATAAACTTTTGCATTTTTTGGCACATGGACATGATTTATTTTCAATCGAAGTATGCGCCCATGTTATCTACACACTTCTGCCATTTTAGTGGTAGTTGGTCTATGCCTCTACTATAGAAGCCAGGAGTACGGGAATCGATGAAGTCGCGGAAGGCTGTTTCGACTGCCTGTTGAGAATTGAAGAATTTTCCCACCAACAAGTTGTCCAAATTCCGGAAGAAGTGATAGTCGGTAGGTGATAGATCTGGTGAATATGGTGGATGACGGAGAGTTTCCAATTCCAACTCCCGTAGCTTTACCACGGTCAGTCGTGCAGTGTGCGGTCGAGCATTATCATGCAACAGGATTGGCATTGACCGATTGACCAATTTCGGTTGTTTAATAGCAAGTTGTTGCATCATTTCGTCCAGTTGCTTGCAATATACTTCAGCCGTTATCGACGTACCGGTTTCATAAAGTTGTAGTAGATAACACCTGACCTGGACCACCAAACAGTCACCATAAGCTTCTTCTGTGTAATGTTGGGTTTCGCGTGATGTCTCGGTGGTTCATCAGCGTTCAACCACTGATGTGAGCGTTTACGATTGTCGTAGAGTATCCACTTTTCATCGCAGGTGACAATTCGATTAAAAAAAGATCATTTTTGTGACGGGAAAGCAAAGAAAGGGAAGCCTCTAGACGTTGCGCCTGCTGCGCATCGGTCAATTCGTGCGGGACCCATTTGTCCAACTTCTTTATCTTACCAATTGCAGCTAAATGAACCAATATGGTGGGTATGGAAACATTGAATATCGATGCCAATTCACGTGTACTTTGAGATGGATCGGACTCTACTACGGCTCTCAAGTGATCATTATCCACCTTCGTCTTTGGTCTTCCACGTGGCTCATTAGCGAGGCTGAAATCTCCATCTCTGAAGTTTTTGAACCAATTGCCCACCGTTGCTTTAGTAGTTGAGCCTTCACCAAATACAGCGTTGATATTACGAGCTGTCTCCGACACTGTGGTTCCACGGCGGAACTCATATTCATAAATCACACGAATTTTGGACTTTTCCATAGTTCTATAAAAAAGAATCCACCAATAAAACTAATGAAGATATTTGAACAAACAAATATGACATTTGAAGAGCGAACATACATCTATCACACTAACCTAACCTGATACTGACGTCTGGCGCCAAATTTGAGATAACAAATGTTAAAGATGGCGCTTTTACATTTGTAAAGTTTCATACTTAATGACCCAATATATTCAACATTTTGGAAAGATTTGAGAGAATTCCAGGGACGAAGCGAAGCTTTACAAAGCCTCACAAAAATGGAACGTAGACGTCGGGTGACCTCGATGAGAAATACCTCGAAGATGGAAAGAGGCTCTCTCGAAAGAGGAAAGAAATCAAGAAACGCAATCTAGCGCGGTCCGACGGAAAAAAGCGGAACGTGCGGAACGAACGGATGGAGGGCGGTCGAGGGGAAAGATGGGTTGCGGAGGCCGAGTCTCCAAATTACAAATCCCCCCGAAAAAGCCGGGCGCGAGATACACAAAGACATTTAGCGTCAGCCCGAATGCATCTCACGGCGCAAACGACGTACCGCCGCCCCGTCGTCGCGCGGCACGCAGGTGGGTCACACAGGCGTGGGTGTACATTACAATCAAATCCCGAAAAAAGGGGGAAAAGAATTAAAAAAGCTATCTGCCGCGAGATAATAAAAACGAAGACCGGAGCGACGCGCGGAGGAAAAGGGACTCGGCAGAACGAGAGGAAGAGAGACAGACGGAGCAAAATAGTGCTCGATGGAGCGAGAGGAGCGGAGGACCGAGAGAAGGACGACGATGATGAGGACACAGGGAGGAAGCGAGAGAGGGTGAGCGAGGGAGAAAGAAAGGTGACGAGAAGGACCTCCTACGCCATATCCCCTTTGCGCGTATTGGTGACCAGGATGAAGCGTGTGCGTCGTCGGAAAAGCGCACCATACACACGCCAGTGGCCCCGGAAAGAAAATCGCTCGCAGGCTATTTTCCGGAGGAATTTTTATTGGTACGCGCGCCATGTTGGCCGGAGCAGTGGGGTTGTAGCGGGTGTCCCGTAGGCCCGCGCGGTTGGTCGTCGCCCGGGCGACGCGCCCTCCGTCCGACCAATCCGGCGCGCCCGTCGTTCCCCTCGCGCCCCTGCGTCTCGGGAACGTCCGCGCGCAGCGGCGTCAGCGGGGAACAGGGGACCGGTTACGAGCAACAGCCCCCTACCATCGAGCGACGACGACGGTCGAGGGTGGCAGGCAGGCGAGCCCTCGTACGCGTTCTCGGCTCACTCACCCCCGCGCGGAGTCACCGGGATAACTGCATTTCGCGGACAGAATCCCACAAGAACTCACGGCGAGCGGTCGCCCCCTCTGACTCGCTCTCCGCTCCGCTGTCGTCTCCGGGTTTTCCCACCGCGTTATCCTTCGCAGGAAGGAAGGAAAGAAGGAAGGAAGGAAGGAAGGAAGGAAAGACGGACGGACGGAAGGGCGCGTCGTGTGCACGTCCTCGTCGTCAACGTCGTCGTCATCATTCTCACCGTTGCCGTCGTTATCTCGCGGTGCGCGCCATTTCTCGATACCGATTTGCGACGCGCGCCATTTCTCGCCAATTACATCGATATTCGAATTTTCAAGGCCAGCTGGTCCCGAACGCGGCCGCGTCGACGTCGTCGACGACCCAACCCCCTTCACGGGGGTCGCGCGCCCTTCTAATTGGATCGACGAGATAATCGGATTTGAATCGCGGCCGAATTCCAGAGTTGATCACCCATCGTCGCGAGTGCCCTAGCGGCTCGCGTAGATCTTGGACTTATCGTGGCATCGACATCGATATCGTGCATTCGTTTTGCTCGTACGCCAACTTAAGCGGGACGTGAGATCGAGGGAGTAATAGAACGGTCGGTGAAGAAGGAACAACGTGTCTTCGATTCTTCACGTGTCTTCAAATTGGATTTCTCAACCGGGCGATTCTTCCCTGAGGAGATCGCTCGAAGAAGAATACGAAGAGGACAACCGCACCCTCAAGTGCAGCCCGAAGAAACGCGTGTCTACGTTTGTCAAAAGTGCAACGGGACTCTACAGTCGTAGAGAAGAATCAACTGAAGCACGGATTAACTATTCTTCCTCAGCAAATAATGATACGCGATCAGCTGTCAGTCAGTTGCTAGTTGGATCTAGATTAAATTGTTATTAGCAGATGAAAGCCCGCAAAATCCTACGAAGATTGTAGATATTACGTCAAAATTTATTTCGGAGAGCAATACTTTACTCAATTATCCAAACCGGAATCCATAAAACCAGCCGACAAATGGACCCCACTCCAGTATTTATCATGCGATAACACACTCGAGACACAAACGTCGTTTAGGACTTTCACTAGTGACACCAAAGGTGCAACCAGTGTCTGACGGAGAAGAAATGCTCGAAGAAAAGAAGGTCCTCCGAATTGCCCAACTTATCCGCGAGCTTCTAGACGGTTCATAAACATCCACCATCAAACGGCACAATTCAACGGAACCTTAATCACTTCAGGCATTGAACCTTATCCTCAAGCAAGGATCGATCAGGAAAAGCTAGAGGGAGAGAACAACACCGACGCCAAGAAAGAGACTTCTCCGCGCAGCCCTTCGTTAAAGTCACCGGGAGGTTGGCACTGGACGACGGAGAGCGTCGGCTTTGCTGCTTCGAGGTATCTCGGTGCACCTCGTTCACATAAGACACAACGCAGTGCGCGGGACGCAGAACGCTGAGCGCCCTCATCGCAGGGAGAGGATGTCTTCGTAGGTGGTTGACTGCTCGCCCAGGTGCTACCAGTACGAGTTACCTCGACCAGGTCACCCCGGCATCACCCTGGCTAACGATTTGTCCGGAGGTACCGGGGGTCCCGGTGCGGGCGGCGTCGGTTCCGTCGGTGGTACCACCGTCGGCGGCGGCGGCGGCGGCGGTGGCGGCGGCGGTGGCGGCGGTGGCGGCGGCGGCACGTCCCTGCCGACGACCCTTAGCCTCGACCACCAGCAATTTAACATCTTCCCGGCGATCTTCAGCCGGCAGCTCAACTTCTCCGCGGCGGCTGCCGCCAATTGCGGCCAGAACAAGCTGATGGATGAGCTCAGGCCGAACCTGGGTCTGCTCGGCGTCGGTCTGGTCGAGAACGACAGCTTCCACCTGAATCACAATCAGGAGAAGAGGAAGTGCAGCAGCGCCAGCTCGAATGAGCAGGATTTCGGCCTGTACGGGGTCCACCAGGGCCTCGAGGCGAGCCCGCCGACGCCCGCTGCGACGCCCGGCAGAAGCAGCGTCGGCGCAACCTCCGTCGGTGAGTAGCATTATCGTTTTTACGATGTTATTTTATTTTCTGCTCATCGCGGTAGTCTGTTAAGTTTCACATTCTGCCTTGTTGTTTGACACTAGTAAGAGTAAGCTTTACAGTTTTATTTCAGAGCACACAGAAAAGATTTCTGGACTTAATGCTATTACTCTTTAATCTATCATAAAATAAGATCGCTATAGCGACAATCATATTTATTATTAAAAAGAAGCATATTTTAATCTTGAATAGAAAATTCGAAAATCTAGATTCAAATAATCTTGGTGCTATCTCATTAATTTTCTCAGAAGGATTTAGATAAAAATTTGTAGCAGGTTCAAAATATTCTTGATTTAAGAATATTATGAGATCTAAAAGACATCTTATTCTATTCTTCTAAGAGAATTTGTAGAATCTGCACAAACCGGCCAATATTTATGTGTTGCAATCGAAAATCGGGAAGTGTTTCTGTTCATTGCAATGAATAAGTGCAAAAGATATGGAAATGTCTTATCTCGAATCTTATTTCTCAAGTAAGTATATTGTATATACTTACTTACATTTCCATATCTTTTAATATTTCTTGTAGAGTATTGCACTTATTCATTGTAAATAACAGAAACACTTTCCCGATTTTCGATCGCAACACATAAATATTGGCCGTTTTATCCGAATAAAGGACGCAGGAGCGCCGAGTCGACGAGCGACCGTGAGAAAATGATGCGTCGACATCGACAAAGCCTACTATAAAGTGGCGCTAATATCAAATTATTCTACATACAAGAATATATAAGCATAAATTTGTATATGTTACTCTTGTCTCAAGACAGTAAGACAATCTTATTTAATTCGAGAGAGAAGAATCGAAATTACTGATTTAAATAAAAAATTGTTTTATTTTCATATTTTTTATACTTGTAATACGATTAAATTAGTCGAGAATATTTTTCGTCTTGTTATCAGAAATCCTTTCTGAGGGTGCACGGATTAATCGCGATGTAATCATTGATTATCACTTGGCCTTCCATTTTCATACTTACCATTGGCATCGATCATAACTCCAAGCTTGTTTGATTAAACTGTTTTGTCCTCCTGTTTTGTTTAGACATAGTTTACGCGATTACGTGACCAGTGTCTTTTATAACTGGTACACGATTGTCAACCCTCTCGCTACACCCACAGAAAAGATTTCTCGACTTAATGCTATTACTCTTTAATCTATCATAAAATAAGATCGCTATAGCGACAATCATATTTATTATTAAAAAGAAGCATATTTTAATCTTGAATAGAAAATTCGAAAATCTAGATTCAAATAATCTTGGTGCTATCTCATTAATTTTCTCAGAAGGATTTAGATAAAAATTTGTAGCAGGTTCAAAATATTCTTGATTTAAGAATATTATGAGATCTAAAAGACATCTTATTCTATTCTTCTAAGAGAATTTGTAGAATCTGCACAAACCGGCCAATATTTATGTGTTGCAATCGAAAATCGGGAAGTGTTTCTGTTCATTGCAATGAATAAGTGCAAAAGATATGGAAATGTCTTATCTCGAATCTTATTTCTCAAGTAAGTATATTGTATATACTTACTTACATTTCCATATCTTTTAATATTTCTTGTAGAGTATTGCACTTATTCATTGTAAATAACAGAAACACTTTCCCGATTTTCGATCGCAACACATAAATATTGGCCGTTTTATCCGAATAAAGGACGCAGGAGCGCCGAGTCGACAAGCGACCGTGAGAAAATGATGCGTCGACATCGACAAAGTCTACTATAAAGTGGCGCTAATATCAAATTATTCTGCATACAAGAATATATAAGCATAAATTTGTATATGTTACTCTTGTCTCGAGACAGTAAGACAATCTTATTTAATTCGAGAGAGAAGAATAGAAATTACTGATTTAAATTAAAAATTGTTTTATTTTCATATTTTTTATACTTGTAATACGATTAAATTAGTCGAGAATATTTTTCGTCTTGTTATCAGAAATCCTTTCTGAGGGTGCACGGAGTAATCGCGATGTAATCATTGATTATCACTTGGCCTTCCATTTTCATACTTACCATTGGCATCGATCATAACTCCAAGCTTGTTTGATTAAACTGTTTTGTCCTCCTGTTTTGTTTAGACATAGTTTACGCGATTACGTGACCAGTGTCTTTTATAACTGGTACACGACGATCGTCAACCCTCTCGCTACACCCACAGAAAAGATTTCTCGACTTAATGCTATTACTCTTTAATCTATCATAAAATAAGATCGCTATAGCGACAATCATATTTATTATTGAAAAGAAGCATATTTTAATCTTGAATAGAAAATTCGAAAATCTAGATTCAAATAATCTTGGTGCTATCTCATTAATTTTCTCAGAAGGATTTAGATAAAAATTTGTAGCAGGTTCAAAATATTCTTGATTTAAGAATATTGTGAGATCTAAAAGACATCTTATTCTATTCTTCTAAGAGAATTTGTAGAATCTGCACAAAACGGCCAATATTTATGTGTTGCAATCGAAAATCGGGAAAGTGTTTCTGTTATTTGCAATGAATAAGTGCAAAAGATATGGAAATGTCTTATCTCGAATCTTATTTCTCAAGTAAGTATATTGTATATACTTACTTACATTTCCATATCTTTTAATATTTCTTGTAGAGTATTGCACTTATTCATTGTAAATAACAGAAACACTTTCCCGATTTTCGATCGCAACACATAAATATTGGCCGTTTTATCCGAATAAAGGACGCAGGAGCGCCGAGTCGACGAGCGACCGTGAGAAAATGATGCGTCGACATCGACAAAGTCTACTATAAAGTGGCGCTAATATCAAATTATTTTGCATACAAAAATATATAACCATAAATTTGTATATGTTACTCTTGTCTCGAGACAGTAAGACAATCTTATTTAATTCGAGAGAGAAGAATCGAAATTACTGATTTAAATAAAAAATTGTTTTATTTTCATATTTTTTATACTTGTAATACGATTAAATTAGTCGAGAATATTTTTCGTCTTGTTATCAGAAATCCTTTCTGAGGGTGCACGGAGTAATCGCGATGTAATCATTGATTATCACTTGGCCTTCCATTTTCATACTTACCATTGGCATCGATCATAACTCCAAGCTTGTTTGATTAAACTGTTTTGTCCTCCTGTTTTGTTTAGACATAGTTTACGCGATTACGTGACCAGTGTCTTTTATAACTGGTACACGACGATCGTCAACCCTCTCGCTACACCCACAGAAAAGATTTCTCGACTTAATGCTATTACTCTTTAATCTATCATAAAATAAGATCGCTATAGCGACAATCATATTTATTATTGAAAAGAAGCATATTTTAATCTTGAATAGAAAATTCGAAAATCTAGATTCAAATAATCTTGGTGCTATCTCATTCATTTTCTCAGAAGGATTTAGATACAAATTTCTAGCAAGTTCAAAATATTCTTGATTTAAGAATATTGTGAGATCTAAAAGACATCTTATTCTATTCTTCTAAGAGAATTTGTAGAATCTGCAGAAACCGGCCAATATTTATGTGTCGCAATCGAAAATCGGGAAAGTGTTTCTGTTATTTACAATGAATAAGTGCAAAAGATATGGAAATGTCTTATCTTGAATCTTATTTCTCAAGTAAGTATATTGTATATACTTACTTACATTTCCATATCTTTTAATATTTCTTGTAGAGTATTGCACTTATTCATTGTAAATAACAGAAACACTTTCCCGATTTTCGATCGCAACACATAAATATTGGCCGTTTTATCCGAATAAAGGACGCAGGAGCGCCGAGTCGACGAGCGACCGTGAGAAAATGATGCGTCGACATCGACAAAGTCTACTATAAAGTGGCGCTAATATCAAATTATTTTGCATACAAAAATATATAAGCATAAATTTGTATATGTTACTCTTGTCTCGAGACAGTAAGACAATCTTATTTAATTCGAGAGAGAAGAATCGAAATTACTGATTTAAATAAAAAATTGTTTTATTTTCATATTTTTTATACTTGTAATACGATTAAATTAGTCAAGAATATTTTTCGTCTTGTTATCAGAAATCCTTTCTGAGGGTGCACTTATATTTTTAAGTAGGAGATTAGAGCTTTGACGTCCCTATCGTTTCCTCTTCGTTTACAGAGTTGTTCCGTTCTTCATTTTGAAATTCTCGAGCTTTTCGCAACGCAACAGCGATGCAGTAATCCTTTGTGTATCTTAAAAATGATTTCTGCACATCCATTAGATTTTCGGAATAGTTTGAATATTTTTACGACAAAAGTCTAACGAATGATTGAATAAATTACCACTGAAGAATATATAATGTAAGGTATAACGTATAATACAGTTTTAAGAATCATTAACATTTTATAGCAAAAAGGATGAGTTTTTGATGCTTTCTCATGCATAAACTGTTTTCTAAAAAAGCGGAATAGGCCTTAAATATTCCGCAAATGCGATACACCTCTGTACTCTCTAAGATGCCGTGTGCCTTTAGACTGTCGCCAAGAGAAAAATGGACATCGTATCATCTCGAGATAGGTGTATTTTCCGCTTGTTGAACCTCGAGCACGCGTTCACGCTGCCAACGCGACCCGCCCGGAGTGTTGACAATGGGTCGGCTTGGCCGGACATATGGTGGTACCTGTTCTATGGACTATTATTATGTGCTAGTGGGGGCTTAAAGGAGCTTAACACGGAGGGTGTGCTAATGGGGAAGGGCTCGAAACGTCGAAGCTTGAGCGGGTGACGAGTCTCGCGCCTGACGAGTCGGAAGACTCGGAATCGGCATCGAGTGAAAGGGCTTGCATTCGATTCCCTCTCACAATGTATGTTTCAATTAGCCTCTGGAACATCAACTGCAACTTGTTATATGCGAAACGGAAATCTCGTGTCGTTTCAGAAGAAGTGCAGAAATAATAGTTATCTTCTGCTCATGCAAGTTACTCTGAATTTTAATCAAAAGCATTTCAATGTTATGCTTCCCGTTAGTTTAAAACGCGGTAAATAATACTTCGCTAACTTGTTAAATTTTGGATTTTTGATACTAAGAAAACTAGCTAATAAGACAGTTGGTGATCAATCATTCAATCAATTCCTTACGCTCCCTGCGAAGATAGTAATTCTGTAAGGCTAGTGGACTTTGTTTTGGGCCAATGTCCAATTACTTTTGCAGGTTTTGCTTACTGTTCTAGCTTTTGCTTTTACTGTTTTTGATTTAGTTGAGTACCGTAATGAAGCTGCCATTCTGAGGGCCTAGACATCGGGCCTTGTCACCGTTCTTCTAAGGGAAGCATTTTCTCTATTGGTTCTGCACTCCTATCACTCGTGTTCGGTTGCCGTTTCCTCATTTATTGTAATAGGAGGCACGACGGAAAGGCGAGGCTGGCATTTTTCGAGAGAGGCTGCACGTTTTCGCCCCTTGTTCCTCAATAAGACAGTCGACATCTCTATGAACATCTGATGTTTGCTCGATATTCCAGTGAAATTATTAATCAACGCACTAGTTACCATTATCTTTAATTAAAACATGCAACATTGTTTGCAATGAATTAATGCATATTTTTGCTTCCGTGCGAAAACTTTGGCATTTGATGAATGCCAGAGCTCAACAGGTCGACCGCGACAATTACGGCGCTAGTTAGGATTTTTGCGGCTTTATTACAACGCGAGAATGAATTTCGCACTGTGGCACCGATTCGCAGACGACGGTATCTAACGTTCCGTCGCAACCCTTCAAGGTCAGGGTTTCCGGAAACGAAGTGAGACTACCGCGGGATTCTCATGCAAATGAAAATCCGCCGGCGTCGGGCCGCTTCGCGCGACGGGAGAAAAAGAGGTAGCGGAATAAAACGAGGACGGGTCCGGGGGTGGAGGGAAAAATTAATGTCGTTAACCCCCTCGCGCGTTCTCTCCCGGGTATTAAAAGTATTCGAGCGACGGCCTTCGGCGCACGCGGTTCCCGCGTTCTCCTTGAAACAGGAGTGCTCTATTTCCGTTCGGAGCGATCTGCAGTATCGTCGGCCTCACGAGCTGCACTCGGGGGAAAAATTAATTTGTTCCACGCGTTCAGCTTGCACGCGTATATTAACGGCACTGCGGTACGTAATTCTTAGCTACCGCGTATGCGGTAAAACGCTCTGGCGCCAGACTCTTCGCCAGACTTCGACTCTGATGAGAGTACCCTCGCGAGGAAATATTGGTGAGAATCACCATTTAGCTACTTCGCTGAGGAAACAGAGATTTCAATCTCGATCTAAGGTAATCCACGGAATGCTATATAGTTATTTATAAATTGCATATATTACTCGGAATTTGAAATTATGTTGTTACACGCCAGAACATCTTACTTTCTTCTTGCTTCGCAATTAATTTAAAGCAACACGAGTCGCGAGTAACAATTGCACAGCTTATCGATGTGTATTCAAACGTACACCCTCAGTAAGGATTTCTGATAACAAGACGAAAAATATTCTTGACTAATTTAATCGTATTACAAGTATAAAAAATATGAAAATAAAACAATTTTTTATTTAAATCAGTAATTTCTATTCTTCTCTCTCAAATTAAATAAGATTGTCTTACTGTCTCGAGACAAGAGTAACATGTACACATTTATGCTTATATATTCTTGTATGCAGAATAATTTGATATTAGCGTCACTTTATAGTAGGCTTTGTCGATATCGACGCATCATTTTCTCACGGTCGCTCGTCGACTCGGCGCTCCTGCGTCCTTTATTCGGATAAAACGGCCAATATTTATGTGTTGCGATCGAAAATCGGGAAAGTGTTTCTGTTATTTACAATGAATAAGTGCAATACTCTACAAGAAATATTAAAAGATATGGAAATGTAAGTAAGTATATACAATATACTTACTTGAGAAATAAGATTCGAGATAAGACATTTCCATATCTTTTGCACTTATTCATTGTAAATAACAGAAACACTTTCCCGATTTTCGATTGCAACACATAAATATTGGCCGGTTTGTGCAGATTCTACAAATTCTCTTAGAAGAATAGAATAAGATGTCTTTTAGATCTCACAATATTCTTAAATCAAGAATATTTTGAACTTGCTACAAATTTTTATCTATTGAGTTGGCCAAAAAGTAATTGCGTTTTTTTTTATATAAATAAAAGACGAATTTTTCATGGGAAACAAAAACTTTATTAAACAATATATTGTCCATTTTGTTTGATTATCTTTTCCCATTTTTCAAGCAACTTCATGATTCCGCGCTCAAAAAAGTTCTTATCTTTTTCAGCAAAAAACAATTCCAAGAACCATTTGATATCCTCATCAGCAGTCAAGGTTTTACCATTCAAGGCGTTTTGCAAAGAACGAAACGAATGGTAATCCGATGGTGCCAGGTCTGGCGAATATGGTGGGTGTGGTAACACATCCTATCCAAGCTGCAACAATTTTTCACGAGTGACCAAACTTGTACGTGGTCTAGCGTTATCATGGTGAAACACAACGCCTTTGCGATTCACCAATTCTCGACGTTTCCGTTTGATGGCATCGTTTAATTTATCCAGTTGACGACAGTATACGTCTGAATTAATGGTTTGATTCCTTGCAAGCAGCTCAAAATACACAATACCTTTAAAGTCCCACCAGACTAACAGCATAATCTTTCTTTGGTGAATATCTGCTTTTCAAGTGCTTTGAGCAGGTTCATCACGCTTGCTCCACGATCTTTTTCGTTTGACGTTGTTGTAGACGATCGATTTTTCGTCGCCTGTTATCATACGTTTCAAAAATGGATCATTTTCCTCACGTTTCAAAAGAGAATCGCAGATGTCAATACGCTCAGTGAGATGAATTTCTTTGAGCTCATGTTGTACCGAAATATCGAGCTTACTAATGTATCCAAGTCGTTTTAAATGGTTTTCAACACTCGATTTCGATATGTTAAGATTCTCAGCAATCTCTCGTGTCGTTAAACGCCGACTGGAATCGATCAGTGCCTTTATTTTGCCATCATCAATTTCGATTGACCTTCCTGAGCGTGGTGTATCTTTCACATTAAAATCTCCAAATTGAAATTTAGTAACCCAATTTTGACACTGCCGCAGTTTTAAAGCATCTTCGCCATATATTGGGTTGGCCAAAAAGTAATTGCGTTTTTCTTTATATAAATAAAAGGCGAATTTTTCATGGGAAACAAAACCTTTATTAAACAATATATTGTCCATTTTGTTTGATTATCTTTTGCCATTTTTCAGGCAACTTCATGATTCCGCGCTCAAAAAAGTTCTTATCTTTTTCAGCAAAAAACAATTCCAAGAACGATTTGATATCCTCATCAGCAGTCAAGGTTTTACCATTCAAGGCGTTTTGCAAAGAACGAAACAAATGGTAATCCGATGGTGCCAGGTCTGGCGAATATGGTGGATGTGGTAACATCATGGTAACACATCCCATCCAAGCTGCAACAATTTTTCACGAGTGACCAAACTTGTACGTGGTCTAGCGTTATCATGGTGAAACACAACGCCTTTGCGATTCACCAATTCTCGACGTTTCTGTTTAATGGCATCGTTTAATTTATCCAGTTGACGACAGTATACGTCTGAATTAATGGTTTGATTCCTTGCAAGCAGCTCAAAATACACAATACCTTTAAAGTCCCACCAGACTAACAGCATAATCTTTCTTTGGTGAATATCTGCTTTTCAAGTGCTTTGAGCAGGTTCATCACGCTTGCTCCACGATCTTTTTCGTTTGACGTTGTTGTAGACGATCGATTTTTCGTCGCCTGTTATCATACGTTTCAAAAATGGATCATTTTCCTCACGTTTCAAAAGAGAATCGCAGATGTCAATACGCTCAGTGAGATGAATTTCTTTGAGCTCATGTTGTACCGAAATATCGAGCTTACTAATGTATCCAAGTCGTTTTAAATGGTTTTCAACACTCGATTTCGATATGTTAAGATTCTCAGCAATCTCTCGTGTCGTTAAACGCCGATTCGAACCGATCAGTGCCTTTATTTTGCCATCATCAATTTCGATTGACCTTCCTGAGCGTGGTGTATCTTTCACATTAAAATCTCCAAACTGAAATTTAGTAACCAATTTTGACACTGCCGCAGTTTTAAAGCATCTTCGCCATATATTGGGTTGGCCAAAAAGTAATTGCGTTTTTCTTTATATAAATAAAAGGCGAATTTTTCATGGGAAACAAAAACTTTATTAAACAATATATTGTCCATTTTGTTTGATTATCTTTTGCCATTTTCAGGCAACTTCATGATTCCGCGCTCAAAAAAGTTCTTATCTTTTTCAGCAAAAAACAATTCCAAGAACGATTTGATATCCTCATCAGCAGTCAAGGTTTTACCATTCAAGGCGTTTTGCAAAGAACGAAACAAATGGTAATCCGATGGTGCCAGGTCTGGCGAATATGGTAGATGTGGTAACACGTCCCATCCAAGCTGCAACAATTTTTCACGAGTGACCAGACTTGTACGTGGTCTAGCGTTATCATGGTGAAACACAACGCCTTTGCGATTCACCAATTCTCGACGTTTCCGTTTGATGGCATCGTTTAATTTATCCAGTTGACGACAGTATACGTCTGAATTAATGGTTTGATTCCTTGCAAGCAGCTCAAAATACACAGTCCCACCAGACTGACAGCATAATCTTTCTTTGGTGAATATCTGCTTTTCAAGTGCTTTCAGCAGGTTTATCACGCTTGCTCCACGATCTTTTTCGTTTGACGTTGTTGTAGACGATCCATTTTTCGTCGCCTGTTATCATACGTTTCAAAAATGGATCATTTTCCTCACGTTTCAAAAGAGAATCGCAGATGTCAATACGCTCAGTGAGATGAATTTCTTTGAGCTCATGTGGTACCGAAATATCGAGCTTACTAATGTATCCAAGTCGTTTTAAATGGTTTTCAACACTCGATTTCGATATGTTAAGATTCTCAGCAATCTCTCGTGTCGTTAAACGCCGATTGAATCGATCAGTGCCTTTATTTGTCATCATCAATTTCGATTGGCCTTCCTGAGCGTGGTGATCTTTCACATTAAAATCTCCAGATCGAAATTTAGTAAACCCAATTTTGACACTGCCGCAGTTTTAAAGCATCTTCGCCATATATTGGGTTGGCCAAAAAGTAATTGCGTTTTTCTTTATATAAATAAAAGGCGAATTTTTCATGGGAAACAAAAACTTTATTAAACAATATATTGTCCATTTTGTTTGATTATCTTTTGCCATTTTTCAGGCAACTTCATGATTCCGTGCTCAAAAAAGTTCTTATCTTTTTCAGCAAAAAACAATTCCAACAACGATTTGATATCCTCATCAGCAGTAAAGGTTTTACCATTCTAGGCGTTTTGCAAAGAACGAAACAAATGGTAATCCGATGGTGCCAGGTCTGGCGAATATGGTGGGTGTGGTAACACATCCCATCCAAGCTGCAACAATTTTTCACGAGTGACCAAACTTGTACGTGGTCTAGCGTTATCATGGTGAAACACAACGCCTTTGCGATTCACCAATTCTCGACGTTTCCGTTTGATGGCATCGTTTAATTTATCCAGTTGACGACAGTATACGTCTGAATTAATGGTTGATTCCTTGCAAAATCAAAATACAAGTCCCACCAGACTGACAGCGTAATCTTTCTTTGGTGAATATCTGCTTTTCAAGTGCTTTCAGCAGGTTCATCACGCTTGCTCCACGATCTTTTTCGTTTGACGTTGTTGTAGACGATCGATTTTTCGTCGCCTGTTATCATACGTTTCAAAAATGGATCATTTTCCTCACGTTTCAAAAGAGAATCGCAGATGTCAATACGCTCAGTGAGATGAATTTCTTTGAGCTCATGTGGTACCCAAATATCGAGCTTACTAACGTATCCAAGTCGTTTTAAATGGTTTTCAACACTCGATTTCGATATGTTAAGATTCTCAGCAATCTCTCGTGTCCTTAAACGCCGATTAGAATCGATCAGTGCCTTTATTTTGTCATCATTTCGATTGGCCTTCCTGAGCGTGGTGCATCTTTCACATTAAGATCTCCAGATCGAAATTTAGTAAACCAATTTTGACACTGCCGCAGATTTAAAGCATCTTCGCCATGTACATCACATAACTTTTTATGAGCTTGCACAGCGTTTTTCCCTTTTCGGAAGTAATAAAACAAAATATGAGGAAAATGTTCTTTTTGATTTTCCATTTTGAAATCGACGGCAAACAAACAATTGTTAACGAAATCGTGTACTTTCTTTTTGTAAAACAAGCTTGAACTGTGAGTTGTTAACCTACATAATGAATTTGCGGTTTAGAATGAAGTTAGTTACATTTCAAGACAGTATGTCCATCTATTGGAAAAAAACGCAATTACTTTTTGGCTAACCCAAGAAATCCTTCTGAGAAAATGAATGAGATAGCACCAAGATTAGTTGAATCTAGATTTTCGAATTTTCTATTCAAGATTAAAATATGCTTCTTTTCAATAATAAATATGATTGTCGCTATAGCGATCTTATTTTATGATAGATTAAAGAGTAATAGCATTAAGTCGAGAAATCTTTTCTGTGGGTGTACGCGTTTTTTTGTACGTATTGCTCGCGGGTGTTCGCGTGGAAGTGTTACCATTTACATGGTAGCAAGTGACTCGTGAGGCAACTGACGTATCCGTGAGCGAGTTTCGGTGTGTCACTTTTGATGCGGGTCCAAATCATTCGTCGCGACCAATCACGATGAGAAACAAATCGGCGTCGCGGCGTTTGCCGCGTTTTGGGAAACGGGCGCGTATCACTTTTCGCGATAATGTGCCCTAATGTGACAGCAGATGCCGAAGGGATTGGCAGCTGTAGGTCGCGCCGGCTGCAATGACCGGCATCCGCATTACTGGTAATCCTGTAAATCGCGTCCCGTTCGTCGCGTTCACCTCGTTAAAATCGCCGCTAATTAACCCTCGGATCGAGGCACCCCCCGGCGGCCGACGAAAGCCGCGGGGGCAGATGTTCGCCAGCAGCGCAGCGCCGAGCCGTCCACGAGCGCGTCTTTTTCGACGAGCGCCGCTTCCTCGAGTGCTGCTCAGGAGTCGGGATTGTCGGCGAACAGCTTGCAACTTCACCCCAACAAAAGGGTAAACCAGCCGCGTACCGTTTCGCCGACGCCTCATCGTCGCTACTTTCCGCTTCGCGATCACGTGCGAATTAATTTTGGCAAATTGCATCGCGATTTGCGGCACGTATCGTGCTATTCTTTATGTATTTAGGGATTTTTCAATGCAATAATTTATTAATAATTTCGAGCTGAAAAAACTAAGACTGCGAATATATTTCGTTTGCAGGTACGACTTTCAAGTCATGAATCAGTGATGAATATTTAGATCCAATTAAGTTATAATATCGGTATTTATAAATCTGTGTGTTGAATAACAGTGTCGAAGGGTATTCATAATAATGTTTCATAGAATATGCTTGGAATATATAGCCGCGCAGGGATTCGTACGTTGCGTTAATGGCCGATTTTGCCGCTCATTATCGCACACCGTGAATTAACGGGGAAAATTCATTTCGACGTCACAAAGATCGTGGAATACACTTTTTTGTCGACACCTTTTATGAGACATTAATTTCATTGCGTATCATTTATGAAAATCTCGTTTTAATTTATTTTCATTTTAAGCTAACGTAGAAAAAATTAGGGCGAGCTTTTCTATTGCGCTGAAACGGAATATAATTTTAATTTAGGACAAGGTATTCATTCCGGGTCTCATTATCGCAACTTTCAGAATTTAATCGTGTGCGATTATGTTCATATCGTTGAATGTCCAATCAGAGAAATTACTTTCTAACTTCTATCTCCTTATTCTCCCTATCTTACGTCAAATTACCCTTTAAAGACATTACATGAGTCCTCCGTTTTTCTTATTTACTTCAAGCTACACGCGTCAAAGATCTGATGCGATCTTAAGTGTCACTTTAACAGAAGTAATAAAACCGAGATTCACCAAAGTTGTGTGCGAAATCAGCGCTCAACGTTTGCATCTTACGCAATACAATGGTCCCGAAAAAGGTAAGACGAAAAGAGGGAAAAGTGGCGCGTTTGGCAGAAAGTATGGCGAAGTCGAGGAAGCGGGTCGCGCCGGGGCCCTGCGCCTTCTTCGCTGAACTTGACCGAGTTTCCCCGTTCACCGGGTAACCGGGCGAGGTATGTAAAGTGGACAGCATTCATCCTTGAACATTGAATCAGCATGTAACATGATTAGGTCATTAACGCCCTAACCAAGTTAGCATAGTGCGAGGGACTTCGCTCGCCACGCTTACCCCGAGACCGTGCGACCCGGTAGGTACGTTCGTTCATAAAGCCGGGCGTCGCGACGCCGCGTCGCGCCGCAACCAAGACGACGACGACGGCGGTGGCCATGGACCTGTCGCGTCCACGGAGCTCGAGAGCTCGGGTGAATCGCGCTTTCCGTGGAATATCGAATTTTCCGGCAATGAAACCGATACTCGGGAAATCGAATTCTGGCCGACGATGCCGGCGCCTCCATCCCGTCTCCGACTCTTTCGTCGTCGTCCAACGGGACGTATCGTTTGACAGAATTTATTTATTAATGTTAGTTTGGGAGATTGACGGTTAACGATCGGTTCGACCGCGAAAAGGAATTTTCCGTGTGCAGAGCGCTCGTTGCGTTTGCAGAAGACGCTTTTTGGTCGACATGAGCGGATCAGCACTTCGCGAAACTAGATGTGGAACTCGCTGACGACTCGCGATTGAAATCCCGAAGAATGTTGCGACTCGGGCAATTCTTCGCGAGATGAGTGCGTAACTGGATTTCTTGGAGAAACGTATTAGGGGTGTGATTTAGTTTTGAGGGTTTTTTTGATCAAAAACGCATGTATTTAAATATGATAATGAATGAATACCTTCATCAAAATACTTTCCTTCGTTTTCTATAACGTTTTCCCATCTTTCTGGCAAGAGATGGATTCCACCACGATAAAATGACTCTTCTTTCGAGTTGATCCATTCGTCGGCGAATTTTCGCACTTCTTCGAAATTATGACAGTGTGTATCCTCTAAAGCGTGTTGCATCGACCGGAACAAATAATAATCGCATGGAGAATACGCGGGGCGCGGTAAGACTTGCCATTCAAGCTCTAATAGTGCTTGTTTCACTGATACCGCAACGTGAGGTCGAGCGTTGTCACGAAGAAGAATCACTTTCCGTCGTTTACTCGCAATTGGTGCTCGTTTTTGGTCCAATGCTTGCTTCAACTTGTACAATTGGTGTCGATAACGATCAGCCGTGACAGTCTCATGCGGATTTAACAGCTCATAGTACACTATCCCACCAAATACAGAGCATTACTTTTGAACCGTGAATATTGCGTCTCGGAGTGGATGTTGATGGTTCGCCTGGATCCACCCATGATTTTCCGCGTTTCGGATTATCAAAATAGATCCACTTTTCATCCCCAGTAACAATCCGAGACAAAAGACTCTTCCTTTTGCCTGGCGATCAACGAAATGCAAATGTTGAAATGGCACTTTCCGATAATTCATGTCGAACCCATTTCCCTTCTTTCTGAATTTTTCCCATTTCATGTAAATGTTTCGTAACTGTTGTACGATCAACATTTAATGCTCTGGCAAGTTCTGAAGTGGATCGTGTTGGATTTTCGTGCAATAATGCTTGCAAATCTGCATTTTCAAGCTTTCTTGGTTGTCCCGAGCGTTCTTTGTCCTTCACACGTCTTAATTGATGGGGCAGAATCACCATAAGTTTCCACAAAAATTCTATAACCGTCAGCCGCAGTTTTCTTTTGATTAAAAAACAAAAGCAACGCATGTCGAAAATGCTGTTTCGGAAGTTGCATTTTTACGATGATATAAACACGACTGTTATTGCATCTATTGCTATAAGCTACTAAATGTCATGGATAATGTCAACACTGTAAGAAAGAACAGTTATCGGAAACAAACTGACACTACAGCCATCTGTTGCAAAACCCTCAAAACTATTAGGGGTGTGATTTAGTTTTGAGGGTTTTTTTGCTCAAAAACGCATGTATTTAAATATGATAATGAATGAATACCTTCATCAAAATATTTCCTTCGTTTTCTATAACTTTTTCCCATCTTTCTGGCAAGAGATGACGATAAAATCACTCTTCTTTCAGTTGATCCATTCGTCGACGAATTTTCGCACTTCTTCGAAATTATCAAAGTGTGTATCCTCTAAAGCGTGTTGCATCCACCGGAACAAATAATAATCGCATGGAGAATACGCGGGGGCGGTAAGACTTGCCATTCAAGCTCTAATAGTGTTTGTTTCACTGAAACGCAACGTGAGGTCGAGCGTTGTCACGAAGAAGAATCACTTTCCGTCGTTTACTCGCAATTGGCGGTCGTTTTTCGTCCAATGCTTGCTTCAACTTGTACAATTGGTGTCGATAACGATCAGCCGTGACAGTCTCATGCGGATTTAACAGCTCATAGTACACTATCCCACCAACTACAGAGCGTTACTTTTGAACCGTGAATATTGCGTCTCGGAGTGGATGTTGATGGTTCGCCTGGATCCACCCATGATTTTCTGCGTTTCGGATTATCAAAATAGATCCACTTTTCATCCCCAGTAACGATCCGAGACAAAAGACTCTTCTTTTTTGCCTGGCGATCAACGAAATGCAAATGTTCAAATGGCACTTTCCGATATTTGATGTCGAACCCATTTCCCTTCCTTCTGAATTTTTCCCATTTCATGTAAATGTTTGGCAACTGTCGTACGATCAACATTTAATGCTCTGGCAAGTTCTGAAGTGGATCGTGTTGGATTTTCGTGCAATAATGCTTGCAAATCTGCATTTTCAAGCTTTCTTGATTGTGTCCCGAGCGTTCTTTGTCCTTCACGCGTCTTAATTGATGGGGCAGAATCACCATAAGTTTCCACAAGAATTCTATAACCGTGAGCCGCAGTTTTCTTTTGATTAAAAAACAAAAGCAACGCATGTCGAAAATGCTGTTTCGGAAGTTGCATTTCTACGATGATATAAACACGACTGTTATTGCTATAATGCTACTAAATGTCATGGATAATGTCAACACTGTAAGAAAGAACAGTTATCGGAAACAAACTGACACTACAACCATCTGTTGCAAAACCCTCAAAACTATTAGGGGTGTAATTTAGTTTTGAGGGTTTTTTTTGCTCAAAAACGCATGTATTTAAATATGATAATGAATGAATACCTTAATCAAAATATTTTCCTTCGTTTTCTATAACTTTTTCCCATCTTTCTGGCAAGAGATGACGATAAAATCACTCTTCTTTTCAGTTGATCCATTCGTCGACGAATTTTCGCACTTCTTCGAAATTATCAAAGTGTGTATCCTCTAAAGCGTGTTGCATCCACCGGAACAAATAATAATCGCATGGAGAATACGCGGGGTGCGGTAAGACTTGCCATTCAAGCTCTAATAGTGTTTGTTTCACCGAGAACGCAACGTGAGGTCGAGCGTTGTCACGAAGAAGAATCACTTTCCGTCGTTTACTCGCAATTGGTGGTCGTTTTTGGTCCAATGCTTCCTTCAACTTGTACAATTGGTGTCGATAACCATCAGCCGTGACAGTCTCGTGCGGATTTAACAGCTCATAGTACACTATCCCACCAACTACAGAGCGTTACTTTTGAACCGTGAATATTGCGTCTCGGAGTGGATGTTGATGGTTCGCTTGGATCCACCCATGATTTTCTGCGTTTCAGATTATCAAAATAAATCCACTTTTCATCCCCAGTAACGATCCGAGACAAAAGACTCTTCTTTTTTGCCTGGCGATCAACGAAATGCAAATGTTCAAAAGGCACTTTCCGATAATTGATGTCGAACCCATTTCCCTTCCTTCTGAATTTTCCCATTTCATGTAAATGTTTGGCAACTGTCGTACGATCAACATTTAATGCTCTGGCAAGTTCTGAAGTGGATCGTGTTGGATTTTCGTGCAATATGCTCGCAAATCTGCATTTTCAAGCTTTCTTGGTTGTCCCGAGCGTTCTTTGTCCTTCACACGTCTTAATTGATGGGGCAGAATCACCATAAGTTTCCACAAGAATTCTATAACCGTCAGCCGCAGTTTTCTTTTGATTAAAAAACAAAAGCAACGCATGTCGAAAATGCTGTTTCGGAAGTTGCATTTTTACGATGATATAAACACGACTGTTATTGCATCTATTGCTATAATGCTACTAAATGTCATGGATAATGTCAACACTGTAAGAAAGAACAGTTATCGGAAACAGCTATTGGAACAAACTGACACTACAGCCATCTGTTGCAACACCCTCAAAACTAAATCACACTCCTAGTATTTTTACGATTGCCAGTTATGATCCCTGCCGCGCTGACTCCCACGCTCGTTCCTGAGAAGATCGCAGATTCACCGTAAAGATGCGAATATCGAGATGATCCGGTAGGATGAGGTCCCAAGAATAGAGAAGATACAATGGGCCCTCGAAAAAAGGAGAACCGTATTGCCATTGAGTTATTGGTGGCTAAAGGGCTGTGGGAATCCACCACCGTGGCAGGTTCGATTCGGAAAAGGTCACGTCCATCAGGATACCCGAGAGACCGTTCGTGATGTTTTTCGTGAATCGGCTTGATTCCCACGATCGAATTTAGTCACTCGCGAGGAGCGAGTTATCCGGCTACGATCATGAAAGAACATCGAATTACTTCACACGAGTTTCCTTCACCGGCGGATCGCTGATAGATCACGTTCCGTAATGGCACGCTTGCGGGAGATAAACATCCTCGAGCAGCTCACGCGGGACTCGGATGGAACGAGTTAACGATCTGCTGTGTGCGGCTCTACGAAAAATCGATGCGAGAATGCGAGCTACTCGCCCTTAGGCTGACTGCGAAATGGGCCGCATTAGCCACTGGTAATTGCCAGTCTGCTATTACAGTAGCAGTGCGTATCAAGTCGATTACTTGGGCGTGTCGCGTGCCATCGTGGATCTCTTCGATAAGGGATCGATAGTCCTCCACCGCTTCAAACACCTCACATGGGCGATCGTATTTACTGTGCTTCGAATAAGCAGGAATACCGCTGCCCGAGATTCTTTACCGTATTCGTCCGTTCTTCGCCACACTTCCGGCTAACTGTCGTGGATAATGTAGGGTTCCTCCGATACCGACGTACCCTCCGCTTCCTGACTTCTCGGGCGATGGGTCACTTCAAGATCGTTTTAGCTAGCCTCGGCTGATAAACCAATAACGTGATTCTCCCTCGTATCGAATAATCGTATCGATTAATAAATTATTTATTGTTCTGATTGCGTTTTGATCTGTTACAGCCGACTAGACACTCCAAGTTGGAGAAAGCCGATATTCTCGAGATGACGGTGAAGCGGATACAAACGATGCAGCAGCAGCAACTCAACGTCGCCATCGCCGGCGATCCGGGGGTGTTGACGAAATTCCGTTCCGGATTTTCCGAATGTGCTACCGAAGTATCGCGATTCGTCAATAGCCTCGAGAACGTCGATCCCGCCGTCAAGCAACGATTGGTATCGCATCTGAACAAATGCGTGAGTCATCTCCAGCAAATGGCGCCGTTCTGCAGCTATTACGTGCCCTACATGCCGGAACGGCTGTATCCGGAGGTAAAGGTCGGCTTCCAGAGCGATTTGCAGAATGGGGATGAGAACAACAATGGTAGCGCAAGGATACAAATACCGAACGGGGTCCACTTAATTCCCAGTCGGCTGCCAACGGGCGAGCTGGCGCTCCTGGTGCCGCAATCCGCCGGCATCCCTACGAATTTCTCCTTCTTCCCGCCCGGCACGGAATCATCCACGAGAATCGGTCAGTCCTCAGCGTTCACCGCTGTTCACAAGTCGCGCAACAGCCCGTGCAGCCCGGCGGGCTCCAGCTCCAGCTGCGACGACGAGAGCCACCATTTGGAGCATCCACAGGCGACGTCCTCGCCCAACCCTCATCAGCCGCATTCGAGTCAGGGCAAGCTGAACGAGCCGGTCCTTCCGGTACCGAGTCCCGCGTCGTCGAAGAGCTTGACTTCCTCGCCGGAAACTCAGAAGCGGCAGATCAGCTCGAGCAGCGACCGGAAATCGCCGGCACCAGGATTTCCGGAATCCAAACCGATCGGCAGTGCCGATCAAATAGCCAAGAAAGAGTCGCAGGCTGCGAATTACGCGAGAAAATTCACGGAGGAATTTATGAACAGCGTGCGGCAACCCCTGTCCGTCATCACAGACAGGACCTCCAATCGCTCCTGGTCGCCGGTTCAACCAAAGGCCATCGTTTCACCCATGAAGCGTGAGGTTGACGGGCTGCTGGTGATCTCGGATAAGAGACCGAGATACCAGGAACCCACTAGTTCGACTTCCTCGATGAATAACGACGACGCGCTCGAGAGCGCGAACGAGCAGTCTATCTCGATCGATGATCCCGCGGCGAGACAGATGAGCCCGCTACTACGAAACGCTCTAAGTTTCAACATATTCCAAAGGAATCAGGCGGAAGTACCGTTCAATTCTAACATGTGGAGACCCTGGTGATCGACGTTGCCGGATAAGGATCGATTGCATCTCGATTATTTTCAGGCATATGATATACGAATTCTCTAGTACACGAAACGGTAAATATTCACTTATGGCCAGCACCCGCAACTGTCAATGACCTTGACATATGTTATAGAGGTCATCATTCTAAGTAACCTTCCGCAAGTTTTAGCCGTCGCTCGTTGTTTATTAAAAAGTTATTAACAAAAGAAGTTTCGAAAGTGTAGTTATTTTGAATATTCAAAGCATAAACGACGAATATGTATATCAACGAAGGAAGGAAAGTCATTTAAAGCAGTGAATCGTTAATATGCAGAATAGTTTGTTTTAATATAAGTACAAAGTATTCTCTGCTTTAACCTAACCTAACCTAACCTAACCTAAGTTTTTAAGTAAGGTCCTTTAGAGAAAATCTTTGAACTACGATAAATAAAAACTTGGAACGTCGAATAGATTACCACGTCATAGATAAACACGACTGTTCCCCATTTACAACTATTCTCTGCTTTAATAAAAAAATGTATTAATGATTCACTGCTTTAAATGATTTTCCTTTGTTCATACATGTACTATTTTACATACACATTAGTAGTTTATGCCCGATACCGCGTGTTCCGCCAATAATTGTAGTCAAAGGGTATGTCCTTGACAATATAAATTTAATGAAAATCCTTGCCATGTACATGGTGTCCAATAATTACGTATAATTTGTAAGATTTATTTTGTTAATAACTTTTTAATGAACAGTGAGCGACGGCTAAAACTTGTTGCCTGTTACTCAGAAAGGTTACCTCTATAACATATGTCAAGGTCATTGACATTTGCGGGTGCTGACCATAAGTGAATATTTACCCACGAAACGGTAATATGGATGCATTTTGACTTTGCACTTTTGCCGATATCCAAGAGTAAGCAGCGTGCCATGAAGTTGCGTCATTGTATATAGTTTTCTGTCTATCGCAATTAATGACTTGTACAATTGTTTTGTGTGATAAATATTATGTATTCATTGTTAGGTATTTTTAACACATAATAGGTATACACATATATAAGCTTTAATAGGTTTTAAGAAATACTTACGGGATAATTTCAGGATCAGAAGAGAATAGCAAAACAATATGGTTTTGCGTGCCAAATGATGAAATATTTAATTTTAATTATCGCAGCGAGATTGTTAGTGCATGTTAATTGTAAGTGATGTTAATGCATTTAGACCCTTTTTGATCTAGATTTTTATATCCTCGCCATGTTTCACTCAAAAACTAATTAGCTGTAAATAAGTTAATGATTTTGTCAAGTATATAACGTGTGATATGTAAATAGCTATATATAATGTACGAATGATATATGTATGTAAAGTATATGTGAATCTGTAAATATTTCTATCTTTAATTAATTAGTTGCAGTTAGAAGATCTTAAATTATAATTGTGTCATTAGTACCTCGTAACCGAAATGAAAACTTTTCGACGGTCTACGATAGTCAGTATCGTTGGTTAGCACGTTCACTGCTATGTATTGGGTCATCCGGAAAGTTCGTGCCGATTTTTAATAGATGGCGTTGGAACATGTCTGAATATATCAATGTTATTGAAAACATACGATTTATATACATATGCTTAAAGGTGACATTTCAACGCATCTTTAGGAAAAAAGTTGTTTCAGATAAATTGATTCGTGTCAGTTTTGTACTCTTTTGAAGATGGAAGAAAACAAAGAACATTTTAGACACTTGATGCTTTTCTATTACCGGAAAGGCAAAAATGCCTCACAAGCAACAAATTCGATATGTTCTGTTTACGGAGAAGGCGCTTTAGCTGAAAGAACCGTACGTAAGTGGTTCGCTAAGGTTAGAGCTGGTGATTTTAACCTTAAAGACTAAGAACGCTCGGGCAGACCCTCTACTACTGATGATGACCAAATCAAGACACTGATCGAGAATAACCCGCGCTACACGACACGTGAATTAGCAGAGATACTGAAAATATCGAAAACCACTGTCCACGATCATGTAGTGAAGCTTGGTTACGTAAGTCGCTATGATGTATGGGTTCCGCATAATTTGGCCGAAAAAATTTAATGGATCGCATTTCCATCTGCGACTCGCTGTACAAGTGCAACGAAAACGTACCATTTTTGAAGCAATTAGTGACGGGTGACGAAAAATGGATCATTTACAACAATGTAGAACGAAAAAGATCCTGGGGTAAGCGAAATGAACCAGCATTAACCACTCCGAAAGCTGGCCTTCATCCAAAAAAAGTCATGCTCTGTGTCTGGTGGGATTGGAAAGGAATCCTATATTATGAGCTCCTACCACACAACCAAACAATAAATGCAGATAAGTACTGCTCGCAACTGGACGAATTAAAGACAGCGATTCAGGAAAAACGTCCAGAATTAGCTGATAGGAAGGGCGTCGTGTTCCATCAGGACAATACCAGACCTCATGTTTCTTTGACTACCCGACAAAAATTGTTAGAGTTTGGCTGGGATGTGCCACCTCACCCACCGTATTCACTAGACATTGCACCCTCAGACTTTCACTTATTTAGGTCTTTGCAAAATTCTCTTAGCGGCAAGAACTTCAACTCTTTGATCGACATAAAAAACCACCTTGAGGAGTTTTTCGCCGAGAAACCTAAGAAGTTCTGGGAGAATGGAATCTTCCAGTTGCGTGAAAGATGGACAAAGGTTGTGAAACAAAACGGTGCACACATAAGTCAATAAATATTTATCGACATAAAAAAATGTTGCCTTTGAATTTTCCTTCAAAATCGGCACGAACTTTCCGGACGACCCAATACATATGCTTAAAGGTGACATTTCAACGCATCTTTAGGAAAAAAGTTGTTTCAGATAAATTGATTCGTGTCAGTTTTGTACTCTTTTGAAGATGGAAGAAAACAAAGAACATTTTAGACACTTGATGCTTTTCTATTACCGGAAAGGCAAAAATGCCTCACAAGCAACAAATTCGATATGTTCTGTTTACGGAGAAGGCGCTTTAGCTGAAAGAACCGTACGTAAGTGGTTCGCTAAGGTTAGAGCTGGTGATTTTAACCTTAAAGACTAAGAACGCTCGGGCAGACCCTCTACTACTGATGATGACCAAATCAAGACACTGATCGAGAATAACCCGCGCTACACGACACGTGAATTAGCAGAGATACTGAAAATATCGAAAACCACTGTCCACGATCATGTAGTGAAGCTTGGTTACGTAAGTCGCTATGATGTATGGGTTCCGCATAATTTGGCCGAAAAAATTTAATGGATCGCATTTCCATCTGCGACTCGCTGTACAAGTGCAACGAAAACGTACCATTTTTGAAGCAATTAGTGACGGGTGACGAAAAATGGATCATTTACAACAATGTAGAACGAAAAAGATCCTGGGGTAAGCGAAATGAACCAGCATTAACCACTCCGAAAGCTGGCCTTCATCCAAAAAAAGTCATGCTCTGTGTCTGGTGGGATTGGAAAGGAATCCTATATTATGAGCTCCTACCACACAACCAAACAATAAATGCAGATAAGTACTGCTCGCAACTGGACGAATTAAAGACAGCGATTCAGGAAAAACGTCCAGAATTAGCTGATAGGAAGGGCGTCGTGTTCCATCAGGACAATACCAGACCTCATGTTTCTTTGACTACCCGACAAAAATTGTTAGAGTTTGGCTGGGATGTGCCACCTCACCCACCGTATTCACCAGACATTGCACCTTCAGACTTTCACTTATTTAGGTCTTTGCAAAATTCTCTTAGCGGCAAGAACTTCAACTCTTTGATCGACATAAAAAACCACCTTGAGGAGTTTTTCGCCGAGAAACCTAAGAAGTTCTGGGAGAATGGAATCTTCCAGTTGCGTGAAAGATGGACAAAGGTTGTGAAACAAAACGGTGCACACATAAGTCAATAAATATTGATCGACATAAAAAAATGTTGCCTTTGAATTTTCCTTCAAAATCGGCACGAACTTTCCGGACGACCCAATATTTGGATAAACTTGGAACTAGAGGACATCATCAAAGTTATACATACACACAATGTGCGGTAAATGCAATGATTCTTAACAAATGTACTTGTTGCCTCGTTGAAGCGGCTCTTACCTCACGATGCGTCAATCTAAATATTGTTAGTTGCATTATTTTATTCGTGTATCAAATGTGTCAACGTCATCAGCAATGGTCGTGGTACGTCAATGCATGAAGATTGCATTACGAGTTTGTGATAATATCATAACGTTAAGATACAAACCTCGCAAAGGAGGTTCGTATTTCACGTAGTGATTGTTACCTTTTTTTGGATCGATCTTACATGTATATTCATCGGCAAAATCAATAAATTTACGGAACGCAAACCAATCTCGTAGGTGTTACAATTCTATCTCGCAAAAAAAGCTGCTCCTACATATTCCACCGATATATTCCACGACCTCGTAAAAGCACGGAAATTCTCCTCGCCGAGAGAGCCATCGGAGGCGCTTTACCCTTTTAAGGAGCGTTAAACGCGCTCCGATTCATAAACTGGAACTTATTCTTTCCTTTTTTGCCGATAAAGGAGCAAAAAGCTGCGGAGAATGAGAATTTCAACCACCTGTTACACCGCAAAACCACCCGCGTTCTCATCGACTAAATGCTTAAACTGATTTATCGACAGAAATCGTGAACTTCGTTAAACTCTCTTAGTCTTATTCTTTCGGGAATGCATACCGTCGCGTCTTTTCCGGAAATTCTTTCCGCTACCGTTGCTGATATTAAACAATCCGATCGATTACGCAACCGGAATGCATAACAGATATATGCAAAAAATTGACGAGGTGTCCGAGCGATTTAACAGATTATTGCGAGTTTAACATATGTTTTATCTCTGGCTGATTTAAATAGTCATAAATATGTAGTTGCGTTGTGATGTAGCATTATTTACAACCAGTTTTTTAGTATTGGAACTCTGTACAGGAGTTCGGGCATTGATGGTGAGATGGCACCACGCATGTCCGGGATTAAATCCTTCTGTTCACAGATGCGATTGTCGCGAGGGATGTAAAATTATAATATTATAAATATTACTCACCCATTGCAAAAATATCCGACGTAATTTTCTACCGATTGCCAGAATCATAAAATCGCAGAATTTCCAATGTGCTTATCGACCATTACCAAAGGCTTTTCATTGGAGGGGTGAAAAGGGAATGAATAAAGGTACAGAAAGATTAATAAAAATCAATGAAAAATACAGAATTAAACCTGCAAAATACACCATATTATCGCATATATTCGTAATGCACAATATTAATACATGCATATCATTATTGCAGCTGGTAACATCGACTACAGCAATATATCGACATGCAGTATAACAAAGAGCATGCTACCACTATCGAAGATCATCGTGTCTCCGGCGACACAACACAGTGCAACGAAGAACGATGAGAACACGAAGAATCGCAGTTTCTTCTTTTCCTCGGTCCTTGCACGGTGCCGTTCTACTGGTGCGAGGCATCGAAGTCGCCGTTTCGTCGCGCCTAAATTCACGTTAGTCGCGTTTCGCCCCCGTTCTCGATATTCACGCGCGCACAATGGGACCCTCCTCCCTCTCTCGCCCCTCGACATCGGATCCCAACCGCGAGTGCGTGTGCGTATCACGGGTATAAATAATTACTCGGGCGCGCAGCAATTACTATAAGTTATGGTGCAGCCGCTACAATTTGCAATGTCAAGACATAAACACCGCTACCGCTTACATTTGAATACATTAAGGCGATGGGAGCCCCCTGATTGGCCCGACGTGGAAGCGGTGCCAGGGCTTCGGTATCGGTGCGTGAGCTACGATCTGGTTGACGATTTTTATTGAGAAAACCATCATCTCTCGCAGTGCGCGGGGAGGATGAGGGGTTGGGGGACAGGAGAATCACCTCCCCGGCAATCACTGCCGTACGTCGCAGTCGCGCCGCCGTTCGACGAATGCCCATTCCCCATTCCGCTCGCAAGCTCGCTCGCTCGAAAGCAGATTCGCGATTTTCCATTGGTCTTGAGGTATTTACGAGACGACGCTTCTCGAGGATAACCCTCTCCCGTGATTGCCCGATCACGGCAGCCGATACTCGTAGCACGCGGCTTCTTCAATTTCGTCCCGAACCTCGCGCGGAGGGAGGAACACGATCGCGTTCAGCGATGGCCGGACGATGAACGGTCCTGTCCATGCGCGAGTCCTCATCCAACTCCTTGTTCAGGAAGTCTCGTAGTACGTCGAGCGGCGGCGGTCCAATTAAGGGGGAGCCTGCTTTAGAACGTTGAAAATAAGGTATAATTTTACGAATTGTTTTGGAGAAACTATACAGCGGATCATTATAAAACTTTGATGCATTTATTAGTACATGTTTAAAGATAAAAAAATTATTTTTCGATTTGAATATATCGCCTGTAGAGGTCGTCCTGGAGGCATCTTAGTGCAGCCGGCACTGTAACTTGGTGAGCATTCTCCCGCCTCCAAATTTCATCCAAACTGAAAAATTGAAATATTTTCTCGTTATTTATGAACTCCCATCGTCGATGAACCTTTAATATTCATAAAAACATTAAGTTAAACAATTATTTTTGCATGAAAAAGTTCAAAACCTTTGCCTAAAAATCGTACTTTTGTGTTCTAAGCTCCACCATTTTGGCACTTTTCAACTTTTTTCTTCGCGTGCATTACGAGTATCATCATTACATTCGCCGTTCGCAGCGCAGCGTTAAGGGGAGAGCCTGCTTCAGAACCTTGAAAATAAGGTATAATTTTACGACTTGTTTTGGAGAAACTATACAGCGGATCATTATAAAACTGATGCATTTATCAGTACATGTTTAAAGATAAAAAAAATTATTTTTTGATTTGAATATATCGCCTGTAGAGGTCGTCCTGGAGGCATCTTAGTGCAGCCGGCATTGTAAATTGGTGAGCATTCTCCTGCCTCCAAATTTCATCCAAACTGAAAAATTGAAATATTTTCTCGTTATTTATGAATTCCCATCGTCGATGAATCTTTAATATTCAAAAAAACATTAAGTTAAACAATTACTTTTGCATGAAAAAGTTCAAAAACTTTGCCTAAAAATCCTACTTTTGTGTTCTAAGCTCCACCATTTTGGCACTTTTCAACTTTTTTCTTCGCGTGCATTACGAGTATCATCATTACATTCGCCGTTCGCAGCACAGCGTTAAGGGGGGAGCCTGCTTCAGAACCTTGAAAATAAGGTAAAGTTTTACGAATTGTTTTGGAGAAACTATACAGCGGATCATTATAAAACTTTGATGCATTTATTAGTACATGTTTAAAGATAAAAAAATTATTTTTCGATTTGAATATATCGCCTGTAGAGGTCGTCCTGGAGGCATCTTAGTGCAGCCGCATTGTAAGTTGGTGAGCATTCTCCCGCCTCCAAATTTCATCCAAACTGAAAAATGAAATATTTTCTCGTTATTTATGAATTCCCATCGTCGATGAATCTTTAATATTCAAAACAACATTAAGTTAAACAATTACTTTTGCATGAAAAAGTTCAACAACTTTGTCTAAAAATCGTACTTTTGTGTTCTAAGCTCCACCATTTTGGCACTTTTCAACTTTTTTCTTCGCGTGCATTACGAGTATCATCATTACATTCGCCGTTCGCAGCGCAGCGTTAAGGGGAGAGCCTGCTTCAGAACCTTGAAAATAAGGTATAATTTTACGAATTTACTATACAGCGGATCATTATAAAACTTTGATGCATTTATTAATACATGTTTAAAGATAAAAAAATTATTTTTTGATTTGAATATATCGCCTGTAGAGGTCGTCCTGGAGGCATCTTAGTGCAGCCGGCATTGTAAATTCGTGAGCATTCTCCCGCCTCCAAATTTCATCCAAACTGAAAAATTGAAATATTTTCTCGTTATTTATGAATTCCCATCGTCGATGAATCTTTAATATTCAAAAAAACATTAAGTTAAACAATTACTTTTGCATGAAAAAGTTCAACAACTTTGCCTAAAAATCGTACTTTTGTGTTCTAAGCTCCACCATTCTGGCACTTTTCAACTTTTTTCTTCGCGCGCATTACGAGTATCATCATTAAATTCGCCGTTCGCAGCGCAGCGTTAAGGGGGGAGCCTGCTTTAGAACCTTGAAAATAAGGTATAATTTTACGAATTTACTATACAGCGGATCATTATAAAACTTTGATGCATTTATTAATACATGTTTAAAGATAAAAAAATTATTTTTCGATTTGAATATATCGCCTGTAGAGGTCGTCCTGGAGGCATCTTAGTGCAGCCGGCATTGTAAATTGGTGAGCATTCTCCCGCCTCCAAATTTCATCCAAACTGAAAAATTGAAATATTTTCTCGTTATTTATGAATTCCCATCGTCGATGAACCTTTAATATTCATAAAAACATTCAGTTAAACAATTACTTTTGCATGAAAAAGTTCAACAACTTTGCCTAAAAATCGTACTTTTGTGTTCTAAGCTCCACCATTCTGGCACTTTTCAACTTTTTTCTTCGCGCGCATTACGAGTATCATCATTAAATTCGCCGTTCGCAGCGCAGCGTTAAGGGGGGAGCCTGCTTTAGAACCTTGAAAATAAGGTATAATTTGACGAATTTACTATACAGCGGATCATTATAAAACTTTGATGCATTTATTAATACATGTTTAAAGATAAAAAAAATTATTTTTTGATTTGAATATATCGCCTGTAGAGGTCGTCCTGGAGGCATCTTAGTGCAGCCGCATTGTAAGTTGGTGAGCATTCTCCCGCCTCCAAATTTCATCCAAACTGAAAAATTGAAATATTTTCTCGTTATTTATGAATTCCCATCGTCGATGAACCTTTAATATTCATAAAAACATTAAGTTAAACAATTATTTTTGCATGAAAAAGTTCAAAACCTTTGCCTAAAAATCGTACTTTTGTGTTCTAAGCTCCACCATTTTGGCACTTCTCAACTTTTTTCTTCTCTCTTTGGTTCATCGACGATGGGAATTCATAAATAACGAGAACATATTTCAATTTTTCAGTTTAGACGAAATTTGGAGGCAGGAGAATGCTCATCAATTTGCAATGCCGGCGACGCGGCTGCACTAAGATTTCTCCAGGACGACCTCTACAAGCGATATATTCAAATGGATTAATAATTTTTTTATCTTTAAACATGTACTAATAAATGCATCAAAGTTTTATAATGATCCGCTGTATAGTTTCTCCAAAAACAATTCGTAAAATATACCTTATTTTCAGCGTTCTAAAGCAGGTCCCCCTTAAGATAAACGAGCGGACGGTAATCGTTGCCAAAAGAAATTGATGGTTGCTGCGATGGATTTAGTGTCGCGCTATTGCTCGCGGCAACCGTAAGAACATCGCGGAATCAAGGACGGCTGCGATCGTCGTTGCGGCATAGATACGAGACAATGGGTTCGCGCAATGTTTCGAAAATCGACGAATCACGGGAGGAGCAATCGGATCCGCACGCGAGCAATGATGAACGTAGTCGCACGCGATCGCTTGGCTCTATTTTCCTCCCCATTGCCGGCCAGCCGCGATCTTGCTGGCCGACTCATCGATCTGGCGAAAAAACGATCGTCGAAAGCCAACCGAGAGTGTACCGTGCCTGTTTCCGTTGCGGTATGCGACCAGACGCGAGTGCCTCCGGGCGGCGGATATAGCAATCGCCGAGTGTTTTTCGCGTAGTTGTATTTCGATGGGCATCCGATCGCGAAAGAGAGAGGAACGGCGCCGGGCGCCCGGCGCGCGAAGGGCACAGGGGGGCGGTGGTGGCGGTGTAGGACGAGCACGAGGAGGAAGAGGAGCAAAAGAGGAGGAGGTTCCGTCCGCGCGTATGTGCGGCCGCCAGGCCATTTGCCGCTGCGGTCTCTTGATTCCTAGCGACTAAATTTTCATCTGTACTCATTCAAGTTTTAATGTGTTTTTGCGGCATCAGTCATTCAAACTTAATCAACAACCGGTTACACGTCGGCGCGCGGGCGCCGAGCGCACACGCGCGCGGCCGGACGTCCGTGCAGGCGTACGCGGCGCGGCGCCGCCTGTGTACGTGTGTGGGCGCGACGGAATATTGGTCGGGCGCACTGTGACGAGAGCGTATTAATTATAACTCTGGTCAGAGGAACGTCAAGAGATGCTTTCGCAGATACCTACGATAAATTGTCGGTTTACCAGCAAATCTCATTTCCAAACCCCGCCATTTTTCCGCTCGTTTATCCACGCCCATCGGGAGAGAGGTACCGCGCTACGGCGCGACCGAGCCGACGTCGCGGTATTCCCTTCCTTTCGCGTGTGCATATCCGGTCGGCGGTGCGGCGGCGGTGACTGTCGCGTGCACAAGAGTGCGATGACAGCGGAAGGGAGGGCGTTTTTACCCAATAAAGTTGGCGGCCGTAATAGGAATGTCGGCATTAACGAGTTCATTCGCAGCTTATCGGCCACTACCGGCCTGCGACGTGTCACGATAAGGATTTATTCATTTCGAAATCCGCGGAGTACTTGCGCATGTTTTTCGCGCGGTTGTTAATCGCACCAGCATAGAAATCGCCTGCATGCTCTGGACTGGATCGCTGCATGTGCCAATATGCCTATGTAGAAACGAATTTTATGAATGTACCAACCCTTCACTGAGAAAAATGATTTGATTGTATCTGATAAAATGCATTTTTGTTAAACTAACCAAGAGTTTCTAGTTATCACGATAGGACTGGATATTTTATAACTAGAACGTTTGATAGACTGTACTATAAGAATTTGGTTAGTATTTTCCAGTTGGATCTAGAAAACTTCTAGTTATATTACACTAGACATAAGAACAAACGAAGATGCAATCAGAATTCTGGTTAATCGCAGGGCACTCCAGCGGCATTCTATTGTTTCGTGTCGTGCGTGTTGATGCATGTTCGGGAAACGGATCGGCACGGACGGCACGTTTTCCTCCTGTAGTGAAATGAAATTAGTTAGTGGAATGGCTGTGAAGTGATGGCGGATGAAAAATCGTGTTCTCTTCTTATATTTTTTTATACAGGGTGTCCCGTAATAATCGCCTAACCTCTCGTATGCCAATAGAGCAGATCGAGATGAAGAGAAAAGTCCCATACCATTTTGCGATATTGGCAATAATAATCCTATACCTCGAGCGGCTCGGCACTTGCCTCCGCGCGCTTTGGATTCGCTTGACTTTAATATGCGATATTTCGATTATTATTGCGAATATCCCAAAATAATATGGGACTTTTCTATTCATCTCGATCTGCTCTATTGGCATGCGAGAGGTTAGGCGATTATTACGGGACATCCTGTATAAATATCAACATGATATTTCATTTACAGCAATCCAAGAAAACTCACGGTAATGAAACAGAAAAACGTTTCTTTTCACTAAACAGTCATGTTAATTTAACTAAATACATTTAGTATTATTATCAAGAAAATCTGGTAAATTTAACAGGAAGGAATTAATCACGCTCATCTGGTAATTCCTAAAGGAATTCTGATTCGTCCATTTTCCAACAGACAAACTGGTTGAACCTACCAGATTTCTAATTAATGCAACCAGATTTTTTTTCAGTGTTGAGGTCTTCTTCGGTCTTCTTGTCTTTGACGTGTTCCGTTGATTACTCGATTATTACTAGTTGCGCGATTAATCATTTCGAGTTAGTTCGGTTTAGTTCCTTCCTTTCGCCCCCAGTGCCGAGCTTGTAGATTAAATCAATATTTTTTGTGTATCTAAATCTCACTTTATTTTATGCTTGAAAAGTTACATCTTTAATGTACCGAGTTAAAATAATACAAGTGAGTAATGATTCTATTGCTCAGATGCGTAATCGCATTGTTACATCTGGCTCTCGTTTAAACAAGGCCCGATGATTGCGACACAATGCACCCCCCGCGGCATGTACGCTTTAAGGGGGGAGCCTGCTTTAGAACGCTGAAAATAAGGTATATTTTACGAATTGTTTTTGGAGAAACTATACAGCGGATCATTATAAAACTTTGATGCATTTATTAGTACATGTTTAAAGATAAAAAAAATTATTTTGTGATTTGAATATATCGCCTGTAGAGGTCGTCCTGGGGGCATCTTAGTGCAGTCGGCATTGTAAATTGGTGAGCATTCTCCCGCCTCCAAATTTCATCCAACCTGAAAAATTGAAATATTTTCTCGTTATTTATGAATTCCCATCGTCGATGAACCAAAGAGAGAAGAAAAAAGTTGAAAAGTGCCAAAATGGTGGAGCTTAGAACACAAAAGTACGATTTTTAGGCAAAGTTGTTGAACTTTTTCATGCAAAAGTAATTGTTTAACTTAATGTTTTTATGAATATTAAAGGTTCATCGACGATGGGAATTCATAAATAACGAGAAAATATTTCAATTTTTCAGTTTGGATGAAATTTGGAGGCGGGAGAATGCTCACCAATTTACAGTGCCGGCTGCACTAAGATGCCTCCAGGACGACCTCTACAGGCGATATATTCAAATCACAAAATAATTTTTTTTGTCTTTAAACATGTACTGATAAATGCATCAAAATTTTATAATGATCCGCTGTATAGTTTCTCCAAAAAAATTCGTAAAATTATACCTTATTTTCAACGTTCTAAAGCAGGCTCCCCCCTTAACGCTGCGCTGCGAACAGCGAATGTAACGATGATACTCGTAATGCACGCGAAGAAAAAAGTTGAAAAGTGCCAAAATGGTGGAGCTTAGAACACAAAAGTACGATTTTTAGGCAAAGTTGTTGAACTTTTTCATGCAAAAATAATTGTTTAACTTAATGTTTTTATGACTATTAAAGGTTCATCGACGATGGGAATTCATAAATAACGAGAAAATATTTCAATTTTTCAGTTTGGATGAAATTTGGAGGCGGGAGAATGCTCACCAATTTACAGTGCCGGCTGCACTAAGATGCCTCCAGGACGACCTCTACAGGCGATATATTCAAATCACAAAATAATTTTTTTTGTCTTTAAACATGTACTGATAAATGCATCAAAATTTTATAATGATCCGCTGTATAGTTTCTCCAAAAAAATTCGTAAAATTATACCTTATTTTCAACGTTCTAAAGCAGGCTCCCCCCTTAACGCTGCGCTGCGAACAGCGAATGTAACGATGATACTCGTAATGCACGCGAAGAAAAAAGTTGAAAAGTGCCAAAATGGTGGAGCTTAGAACACAAAAGTACGATTTTTAGGCAAAGTTGTTGAACTTTTTCATGCAAAAGTAATTGTTTAACTTAATGTTTTTATGAATATTAAAGGTTCATCGACGATGGGAATTCATAAATAACGAGAAAATATTTCAATTTTTCAGTTTGGATGAAATTTGGAGGCGGGAGAATGCTCACCAATTTACAATGCCGGCTGCACTAAGATGCCTCCAGGACGACCTCTACAGGCGATATATTCAAATCACAAAATAATTTTTTTTGTCTTTAAACATGTACTGATAAATGCATCAAAATTTTATAATGATCCGCTGTATAGTTTCTCCAAACAAATTCGTAAAATTATACCTTATTTTCAACGTTCTAAAGCAGGCTCCCCCCTTAACGCTGCGCTGCGAACGGCGAATGTAACGATGATACTCGTAATGCACGCGAAGAAAAAAGTTGAAAAGTGCCAAAATGGTGGAGCTTAGAACACAAAAGTACGATTTTTAGGCAAAGTTGTTGAACTTTTTCATGCAAAAGTAATTGTTTAACTTAATGTTTTTATGAATATTAAAGGTTCATCGACGATGGGAATTCATAAATAACGAGAAAATATTTCAATTTTTCAGTTTGGATGAAATTTGGAGGCGGGAGAATGCTCACCAATTTACAATGCGGCTGCACTAAGATGCCTCCAGGACGACCTCTACAGGCGATATATTCAAATCACAAAATAATTTTTTTTGTCTTTAAACATGTACTGATAAATGCATCAAAGTTTTATAATGATCCGCTGTATAGTTTCTCCAAAAAAATTCGTAAAATTATACCTTATTTTCAACGTTCTAAAGCAGGCTCCCCCTTAACGCTGCGCTGCGAACGGCGAATGTAATGATGATACTCGTAATGCACGCGAAGAAAAAAGTTGAAAAGTGCCAAAATGGTGGAGCTTAGAACACAAAAGTACGATTTTTAGGCAAAGTTGTTGAACTTTTTCATGCAAAAATAATTGTTTAACTTAATGTTTTTATGAATATTAAAGGTTCATCGACGATGGGAATTCATAAATAACGAGAAAATATTTCAATTTTTCAGTTTGGATGAAATTTGGGGGCAGGAGAATGCTCACCAATTTACAATGCGGCTGCACTAAGATGCCTCCAGGACGACCTCTACAGGCGATATATTCAAATCACAAAATAATTTTTTTTGTCTTTAAACATGTACTAATAAATGCATCAAAGTTTTATAATGATCCGCTGTATAGTTTCTCCAAAAAAATTCGTAAAATTATACCTTATTTTCAACGTTCTAAAGCAGACTCCCCCCTTAACGCTGCGCTGCGAACGGCGAATGTAATGATGATACTCGTAATGCACGCGAAGAAAAAAGTTGAAAAGTGCCAAAATGGTGGAGCTTAGAACACAAAAGTACGATTTTTAGGCAAAGTTGTTGAACTTTTTCATGCAAAAGTAATTGTTTAACTGAATGTTTTTATGAATATTAAAGGTTCATCGACGATGAGAATTCATAAATAACGAGAAAATATTTCAATTTTTCAGTTTGGATGAAATTTGGAGGCGGGAGAATGCTCACCAATTTACAGTGCCGGCTGCACTAAGATGCCTCCAGGACGACCTCTACAGGCGATATATTCAAATCACAAAATAATTTTTTTTGTCTTTAAACATGTACTGATAAATGCATCAAAGTTTTATAATGATCCGCTGTATAGTTTCTCCAAAAAAATTCGTAAAATTATACCTTATTTCAACGTTCTAACGCAGGCTCCCCCCTTAAGGCATGAACTGCGAGTTGGACGAACTAACAGATCCGCGATATGGGTCAATGACTGGAAGAGTCGATTCTACACCGATCGACAGACGTATGCTCACGGTTTTCCGATGAAACTGCGTGAAGAAAAGAGAATCGTAAAGAATCGTAAATCCGTTTATTCATGTTTAACGCGTCGCGGCTGAGATCGTTGAGAAAGAAAGCTGGAGAGAAATTAAATCGCGCAACTAATTGGCCAATTTCCGAAGGTTCTTCGCCGGGCTCGCTTGCAAAGTTTTCCACGAGCTGCACGATGTGCCGAATTAGCTAAGCGCACGGTGGAGAGGAGAGGAGTGTCGGTGCAAGTAGTCCGAGAGACATTTATTCGGCTGTCTACCGAGTGGTCGGGAGTTCCGCCAGCGCGGGACACCGAGTGAACGAGCGAGAGACACCGTCCCTAGTCGGGAAGTAAACGTACCCGAAAGAGAAGGAGGGTAGCGGTGGCAGCCTCGAGGAGGGTGCAGGACAGTCGGGAGATCGCTCAGCGGGAGCAGGGAGGAGAGAAAAAAAAGCGCAGGGGACACAGAGGAGGAAAGGAGGAAGATGAAGAGACTCGCGTTCGCCGCAAAACTCGAGGGAGGGACGAGGACGAGGGAGAGGTGTTGAAGCGCGACCAAGGGGAAGGGAAAGGAAAACAGAGTGGGAACGTAAAGCGTGCGTGTGCGTGTATCCGTGTACGGCGTATACTCGCGCGGTGGCGCGAGCGAGAGAGGGTAGCAGCGCGTACGGCCAAGTGGAGGAGGGACAGGCGCGAGAGAGGTCCGGGGTGCAGGAGGAGAACATGTTTTATTAAGTGCGTCGCGCGTGTGGAAAAAGCGCGGGGCAATTTTCAGGTGCTAAAGCGGCCGCTGATAACGCGCCGCCGCGTTCCAAGCGGTTCTTTTACGCTTTCTGGTCCGTTTGTTGCGCTCCTCTCTCCCCTCGGCGCAGGACGCAGCGCGCCCTTAGCTCGGGAGGGTTGACCGGCGGCGGATCCGATTGAGGGCCGAAGATGGAAAATCGTCCGTTCCCACCCCGCGCCGACCCTCCGACCCTCGGTACTTGTTGCACGCGGGAATTTCCATTGCGCGCGTATATTACGATATATTTTATACAATATAATACACTTACCGGATATGACGTTACATCAATAAACGGGAATCGATATGCAAATACGATTCGCGCGCGCGTTCGAGAACGGAGATGTGTCCGTACGATGTAGCTTATCTGAACGGAGCATTATCATTTGTTGCCACATAAATCGCCCCTGACCCCCCGCGATTTATCGGGCGCCCCGCAAGCTACATGCAGTTTGTCTGCGCGCGCACACGCGCGTGTGGGCGAAAGAAATTACCGAGTAGGCCGAGTACCAAAGGCATTCTTTTATTTTTTTCCGGAAATCGTTGCAAACACCCGCGCCGATTCTTGACGCGGGTGTGGCGCGACCACTCTCGGGGACACGGGCGGCACACAGGGGTGGTGTGGAGCAAAAGGATTATATACATCGTTAACGCGCGCCGATACGACGGAAGGCAAGCCATCTATTATTTCAGCCGTCAATGAGATGTGTCAGCGCTGACGGATGTACGTCACCTGCGGTGTTCGTCTGGCAGACGCGACCGACTATCCCGCGAGGGAAAAAAATCCCGGAAAAGCGGAGGAGAGGCGTCGACAAAGTGAGAATTAATATTCAATCGCATTAACGAATCGTCGCTGGCGACGCCATCGTTATACCAGCGGCGTACACACACGTACACACACTGCCGGGGAATAAGGGGGGCGCCGAACGGGGGGGCTGACGGTGGCGGATGCGGTGGCAGCGTCGTGCGGGTAACAGACAGAGGAAGAACGACCGGGCACGGGGGGATAGCCGCGGAGGGGGCGCCGCTGGAACAGCTACGACCAACCAACCCCCCGAGTCGTTTCATCTCGCTCCGAGTGCGACGCCAAATGAAAATACCGAAGGACAATGGAAATACTAATGATTGATTGGATACGAAAAAGAATTATAATTGAAAAAAACGCGGAGCGCCAGCCAAAAAAAAGCGACGGTGGCGGCGCGGGTGGGAGGGGGCGCGAGGAAGAGAGGAGAGAGAGAGGGCGTGCGAACTATTGGGAATAATATATCAATACCCATCGAACCCACGCATACGAATGCGACGGTTCGGCGAGGGTGCCCGCTCGCGGGGAGCGTACGGGGCGCCGGGGTTCGCTCGATCGGCGGGGACGAGGCCACGAAGGGGTACGGGGGCGCGTTTGGAAAGAGTAAAAAATATTACAGCCTCACACACTGGCGCCACGTCGCGGATGAAACGGGCACTGACCAATACCAATAACGGGCGGCACAAAAGAACGGCCGGTCGGTGTGCGAAAAACAGACCCACACAGCCGCCCGGTCTCCTCGCTGCTTCGGTGGCATTATAGCTTTTCACGTACCCGGTGGCTCCTCGATACAATACCGACCGGCTTGTCGGGCCGGCTCGTTTGAAGGAAATTCGACGCGGTCATGCGGCGTCCCGACGACCGGCGAGGAAGCCCCGCGGAAAAAATTAACCCTTGAAGTGCCGGGGCTTTTTTCGGCACGTTAACCGCAGTCCTCTCCAGGAGAGAGTGTCTGTACGCTTTTGCCACGATTTTCATTTCGGATCCGGTACCTCCAATCGCGTCGATCGAATGCCGCGAATATCGCTCGCACGTTATCTAAGCATAGCTGCTCGCCAATAAGAAACGCAGCAGGGTAAATCAGTCTCTTTATTTTAATTTCTGCAGCACGGTTAACAGTAATTTCCTCAAAGTTACTTTCATTATTAGACGTAACGATCATAGAGAAAACTCGCTTTTTCGTCCGAATGAATAGCTCCGTTATGGTAAAGAGAATAATACGTTATGCATGGGGAGCTATCGAAGATAGAATAATAAAAGTGTAATCACGCGAGTTAGTTGAAGCAGGTGTTGAATACATTAACTTAATCCATCGGATTCGTGTCACACTTTTACTCTAGATAAAGTATTCTCCAAAACTAATCGGCCGACATTGCATTCTTGAAATATTCCACGGTCTTCGTTTTCTCGTAATACACCCACAGAAAAGATTTCTGGACTTAATGCTATTACTCTTTAATCTATCATAAAATAAGATCGCTATAGCGACAATCATATTTATTATTGAAAAGAAGCATATTTTAATCTTGAATAGAAAATTCGAAAATCTAGATTCAAATAATCTTGGTGCTATCTCATTAATTTTCTCAGAAGGATTTAGATACAAATTTCTAGCAAGTTCAAAATATTCTTGATTTAAGAATATTGTGAGATCTAAAAGACATCTTATTCTATTCTTCTAAGAGAATTTGTAGAATCTGCACAAAACGGCCAATATTTATGTGTTGCAATCGAAAACCGGGAAAGTGTTTCTGTTATTTACAATGAATAAGTGCAATACTCTACAAGAAATATTAAAAGGTATGGAAATGTCTTATCTCGACTCTTATTTCTCAAGTAAGTATATTGTACATACTTACTTACATTTCCATATCTTTTAATATTTCTTGTAGAGTATTGCACTTATTCATTGTAAATCTTTCCCGATTTTCGATTGCAACACAAATATTGGCCGTTTTTATCCGAATAAAGGACGCAGAAGCGCCGAGTCGACGAGCGACTGTGAGAAAATGATGCGTCGACATCGACAAAGCCTAATATAAGGCGGCGCTAATATCAAATTATTCTACATACAAGAATATATAAGCATAAATGTGTACATGTTACTCTTGTCTCAAGACAGTGAGACAATCTTATTTAATTCGAGAGAGAAGAATAGAAATTACTGATTGAAATTAAAAATTGTTTTATTTTCATATTTTTTATACTTGTACTACGATTAAATTAGTCAAGAATATTTTTCGTCTTGTTATCAGAAATCCTTTCTGAGGGTGCACTATCGAGAGAGAAAGAACGTTGATCATCTTCGCGAAAGACGACGACTGCTATAATTGATCCTGGGAATTCTTCCTCCGTCGCGAAAAGTTGGCTTATTAATTTTCAACGACATCGATGGATATCATGGTGAAACGCTGCGAAACGTAAAATGCGTGGCAATACATCGTTGAAGATAAAGATCGCCTGAATCACGCTGAATTTTATATATTTGCAAAGCATCTACGTACCTCGAATAAGCAGCAGAATCTCGTAATCGCGAATGGCACAGTCGCATTTATTTGGCGTTATCCCCGATAACTGACCGCCGTTAGTAAAAACGCGGTTGCATGCGATGTACACGTACACACACACACACACACATATATATATGTTACTCTTGTCTCAAGACAGTAAGACAATCCTATTTAATTCGAGAGAGAAGAATCGAAATTACTGATTTAAATAAAAAATTGTTTTATTTTCATATTTTTTATCCTTGTAATACGATTAAATTAGTCAAGAATATTTTTCGTCTTGTTATCAGAAATCCTTTCTGAGGGTGCACTATCGAGAGAGAAAGAACGTTGATCATCTTCGCGAAAGACGACGACTGCTACAATTGATCCTTGGAATTCTTCCTCCGTCGCGAAAAGTTGGCTTATTAATTTTCAACGACATCGATGGATATCATGGTGAAACGCTGAGAAACGTAAAATGCGTGGCAATACATCGTTGAAGATAAAGATCGCCTGAATCACGCTGAATTTTATATATTTGCAAAGCATCTACGTACCTCGAATAAGCAGCAGAATCTCGTAATCGCGAATGGCACAGTCGCATTTATTTGGCGTTATCCCCGATAACTGACCGCCGTTAGTAAAAACGCGGTTGCATGCGATGTACACGTACACACACACACACATATATATATGTTACTCTTGTCTCAAGCCAGTAAGACAATCCTATTTAATTTGAGAGAGAAGAATCGAAATTACTGATTGAAATTAAAAATTGTTTTATTTTCATATTTTTTATACTTGTACTACGATTAAATTAGTCACGAATATTTTTCGTCTTGTTATCAGAAATCCTTTCTGAGGGTGCACTATCGAGAGAGAAAGAACGTTGATCATCTTCGCGAAAGACGACGACTGCTACAATTGATCCTTGGAATTCTTCCTCCGTCGCGAAAAGTTGGCTTATTAATTTTCAACGACATCGATGGATATCATGGTGAAACGCTGCGAAACGTAAAATGCGTGGCAATACATCGTTGAAGATAAAGATCGCCTGAATCACGCTGAATTTTATATATTTGCGAAGCATCTACGTACCTCGAATAAGCAGCAGAATCACGTAATCGCGAATGGCACAGTCGCATTTATTTGGCGTTATCCCCGATAACTGACCGCCGTTAGTAAAAACGCGGTTGCATGCGATGTACACGTACACACACACACATATATATATATGTTACTCTTGTCTCAAGACAGTAAGACAATCCTATTTAATTTGAGAGAGAAGAATCGAAATTACTGATTTAAATAAAAAATTGTTTTATTTTCATATTTTTTATCCTTGTAATACGATTAAATTAGTCAAGAATATTTTTCGTCTTGTTATCAGAAATCCTTTCTGAAGGTGCACTATCGAGAGAGAAAGAACGTTGATCATCTTCGCGAAAGACGACGACTGCTACAATTGATCCTGGGAATTCTTCCTCCGTCGCGAAAAGTTGGCTTATTAATTTTCAACGACATCGATGGATATCATGGTGAAACGCTGCGAAACGTAAAATGCGTGGCAATACATCGTTGAAGATAAAGATCGCCTGAATCACGCTGAATTTTATATATTTGCAAAGCATCTACGTACCTTGACTAAGCAGCAGGATCTCGTAATCGCGAATGGCACAGTCGCATTTATTTGGCGTTATCCCCGATAACTGACCGCCGTTAGTAAAAACGCGGTTGCATGCGATGTACACGTACACACACACACACACATATATATATATGTTACTCTTGTCTCAAGACAGGAAGACAATCCTATTTAATTCGAGAGAGAAGAATCGAAATTACTGATTTAAATAAAAAATTGTTTTATTTTCATATTTTTTATCCTTGTAATACGATTAAATTAGTGAAGAATATTTTTCGTCTTGTTATCAGAAATCCTTTCTGAGGGTGCACTATCGAGAGAGAAAGAACGTTGATCATCTTCGCGAAAGACGACGACTGCTACAATTGATCCTTGGAATTCTTCCTCCGTCGCGAAAAGTTGGCTTATTAATTTTCAACGACATTGATGGATATCATGGTGAAACGCTGAGAAACGTAAAATGCGTGGCAATACATCGTTGAAGATAAAGATCGCCTGAATCACGCTGAATTTTATATATTTGCGAAGCATCTACGTACCTCGAATAAGCAGCAGAATCTCGTAATCGCGAATGGCACAGTCGCATTTATTTGGCGTTATCCCCGATAACTGACCGCCGTTAGTAAAAACGCGGTTGCATGCGATGTACACGTACACACACACACACACATATATATATATGTTACTCTTGTCTCAAGACAGGAAGACAATCCTATTTAATTCGAGAGAGAAGAATCGAAATTACTGATTTAAATAAAAAATTGTTTTATTTTCATATTTTTTATCCTTGTAATACGATTAAATTAGTCAAGAATATTTTTCGTCTTGTTATCAGAAATCCTTTCTGAAGGTGCACTATCGAGAGAGAAAGAACGTTGATCATCTTCGCGAAAGACGACGACTGCTACAATTGATCCTGGGAATTCTTCCTCCGTCGCGAAAAGTTGGCTTATTAATTTTCAACGACATCGATGGATATCATGGTGAAACGCTGAGAAACGTAAAATGCGTGGCAATACATCGTTGAAGATAAAGATCGCCTGAATCACGCTGAATTTTATATATTTGCAAAGCATCTACGTACCTCGAATAAGCAGCAGAATCTCGTAATCGGGAATGGCACAGTCGCATTTATTTGGCGTTATCCCCGATAACTGACCGCCGTTAGTAAAAACGCGGTTGCATGCGATGTACACGTACACACACACACACATATATATATGTTACTCTTGTCTCAAGCCAGTAAGACAATCCTATTTAATTTGAGAGAGAAGAATCGAAATTACTGATTTAAATAAAAAATTGTTTTATTTTCATATTTTTTATCCTTGTAATACGATTAAATTAGTCAAGAATATTTTTCGTCTTGTTATCAGAAATCCTTACTGAGGGTGTAATATTACTCCCCTACTCTCGAGAGAGTACCGTCTCTCGACGGTAATAATTACAAATTTCGCTGAATGAAATATTCGTTTCTTCCCATGCGTCCTCTTACCATTCACAATGTAAAAAACCGTACAAAAGTATACATCCACGTGGAGACAGTCGTGATTAGTACCATACACATAAATCCCCATCGGCACGCCACCGAGACCCCTCGGACATCCCGCAGAAATGTTATCCATCCGAGCGAGTGGCACCGATCACCGGTCCACGCAGCTGTCTTGTTCGCTGACTTGTTCCGGGCGACCCTGTAGATGCCACGTAGCGCGGGCACACGGGGTGGGTGGGTACGAGGCGCGCACGTTTAGCATTTGAAAAAAAGCGCTGGCCGTGCGACCGCCTCTCGGCCAGAATCTCCCATACACCCGCACAAACAAAAGGCTACATTTAGCATTAAAAAAGCACGCAGACCGGCGCGGCCGTGCCGTACGAGGGGTGGACGGTGGCGGAGGCGTCGGGGTTGGGGTGCGTGCAGACCGATGCCGGGTTACTCTCATCTCCGCGCGGCCGTACGGCCGGACATGCGGCACTCTTCCGCGGTGCGCACGCTCGCGCGCGCGTTTCAGCAAGCGAGCACGGATAGCGGCGTGAGGGAAGCGAATAGAGACAGAGCGGACACGCGCGAGGAGAGCGGATCGGGCGTAACGCATCGCGCCAGGCGCGGAGCGTAGCGGGCCACGAGGCCGAGGGCTTTGGATCGGGATAGAAGTGCTTGATGCATTGGGACAAACACATTTGGCATTAAAACAGCTCCGACACTACGTAGCTGCAGGAGCAACGTCCGATCGGCGGCGCGGGGCGGCGGCCGCGCGCGCGAGCAAGCGTGTTGCATGGACAGAAGCGCACGTTTCTCACTCTGCCTGGCTCTCTCGTGTTCTCTTTCTTTTTTTCTCCCTTTCTCTTTGCTTCCCTTTTTTCCCCGCGGTCCATCGCTATTTCGCCTCTTGCTCCAGCGAATATCCATCCCCGCCCGTCCACCCGCCCGCCGATCTCCGTCCCTTCGACGGTGCACTCTCTTTCTGTCACCTTCCGCGCGCTGCGATCCGGCCGGGCGCGCGAAGCGTTGTACCCGGAGTAACACACGTCCGTGGTAGCTGCGCGTGTGCTTGTACCTATCAATCGTGTTCGGAGGCTGCATTTTTTCTCGTCCACCACGAGCGGGCCTCCGCGCCGGAACGTGAGGCGGAATGAAAATAGAAGTGCAGTAACGTCGATGGAAAAAAAAGGAGTAAAAAAAAGTAGGGAAAAAAAGGAAAAAAATGATCGCGGAGCCCCGGGCCGTGCGACGGCATTTCGACGACGGCCGCCACGGCGACGCGAGGATGCGGCCGTGCCGTCGCGGAACCGCCGATGTGCGGATTATCGACGGAAACGGTCTCGCCGATATTTCTTCTCGAGCGGATCGCCGCAATCGTGATTCGCGCCGCGGTCTTTGTCGAGCGGATTGTACAATATATCGTCACAGGCTGATCGCGAAAACAGATTTTCCAAATCATTCAGCATCTGAGCGTCAAACGTACCTTTGGCAGTCAAAGAGAAGAACTCGCGACGAATTTCGTTGAAATCGTTGGATACTTTGAATCGGCCGCATCCGATCGCGATACTCCGTTGCCGCTTTAACGCTGCGCTGCGAACGGCGAATTTAATGATGATACTCGAAATGCACGCGAAGAAAAAAGTTGAAAAGTGCCAAACTGGTGGAGCTTAGAACACAAAAGTACGATTTTTAGGCAAAGTTGTTGAACTTTTTCATGCAAAAGTAATTGTTTAACTTAATGTTTTTATGAATATTAAAGGTTCATCGACGATGGGAATTCATAAATAACGAGAAAATATTTCAATTTTTCAGTTTGGATGAAATTTGGGGGCAGGAGAATGCTCACCAATTTACAATGCCGGCTGCACTAAGATGCCTCCAGGACGACCTCTACAGGCGATATATTCAAATCAAAAAATAATTTTTTTTATCTTTAAACATGTACTGATAAATGCATCAAAGTTTTATAATGATCCGCTGTATAGTAAATTCGTAAAATTATACCTTATTTTCAACGTTCTAAAGCAGGCTCCCCCCTTAACGCTGCGCTGCGAACGGCGAATGTAATGATGATACTCGTAATGCACGCGAAGAAAAAAGTTGAAAAGTGCCAAAATGGTGGAGCTTAGAACACAAAAGTACGATTTTTAGGCAAAGTTGTTGAACTTTTTCATGCAAAAGTAATTGTTTAACTTAATGTTTTTATGAATATTAAAGGTTCATCGACGATGGGAATTCATAAATAACGAGAAAATATTTCAATTTTTCAGTTTGGATGAAATTTGGGGGCAGGAGAATGCTCACCAATTTACAATGCGGCTGCACTAAGATGCCTCCAGGACGACCTCTACAGGCGATATATTCAAATCAAAAAATAATTTTTTTGTCTTTAAACATGTACTAATAAATGCATCAAAGTTTTATAATGATCCGCTGTATAGTTTCTCCAAAACAATTCGTAAAATTATACCTTATTTTCAACGTTCTAAAGCAGGCTCTCCCCTTAACGCTGCGCTGCGAACGGCGAATGTAATGATGATACTCGTAATGCACGCGAAGAAAAAAGTTGAAAAGTGCCAAAATGGTGGAGCTTAGAACACAAAAGTACGATTTTTAGGCAAAGTTGTTGAACTTTTTCATGCAAAAGTAATTGTTTAACTTAATGTTTTTATGAATATTAAAGGTTCATCGACGATGGGAATTCATAAATAACGAGAAAATATTTCAATTTTTCAGTTTGGATGAAATTTGGGGGCAGGAGAATGCTCACCAATTTACAATGCCGGCTGCACTAAGATGCCTCCAGGACGACCTCTACAGGCGATATATTCAAATCAAAAAATAATTTTTTTGTCTTTAAACATGTACTACTAAATGCATCAAAGTTTTATAATGATCCGCTGTATAGTTTCTCCAAAAACAATTCGTAAAATTATACCTTATTTTCAACGTTCTAAAGCAGGCTCCCCCCTTAACGCTGCGCTGCGAACGGCGAATGTAATGATGATACTCGTAATGCACGCGAAGAAAAAAGTTGAAAAGTGCCAAAATGGTGGAGCTTAGAACACAAAAGTACGATTTTTAGGCAAAGTTGTTGAACTTTTTCATGCAAAAGTAATTGTTTAACTTAATGTTTTTATGAATATTAAAGGTTCATCGACGATGGGAATTCATAAATAACGAGAAAATATTTCAATTTTTCAGTTTGGATGAAATTTGGGGGCAGGAGAATGCTCACCAATTTACAATGCGGCTGCACTAAGATGCCTCCAGGACGACCTCTACAGGCGATATATTCAAATCAAAAAATAATTTTTTTGTCTTTAAACATGTACTAATAAATGCATCAAAGTTTTATAATGATCCGCTGTATAGTAAATTCGTAAAATTATACCTTATTTTCAACGTTCTAAAGCAGGCTCCCCCTTAACGCTGCGCTGCGAACGGCGAATGTAATGATGATACTCGTAATGCACGCGAAGAAAAAAGTTGAAAAGTGCCAAAATGGTGGAGCTTAGAACACAAAAGTACGATTTTTAGGCAAAGTTGTTGAACTTTTTTATGCAAAAATAATTGTTTAACTTAATGTTTTTATGAATATTAAAGGTTCATCGACGATGGGAATTCATAAATAACGAGAAAATATTTCAATTTTCAGTTTGGATGAAATTTGGGGGCAGGAGAATGCTCACCAACTTACAATGCCGGCTGCACTGAGATGCCTCCAGGACGACCTCTACAGGCGATATATTCAAATCACAAAATAATTTTTTTTATCTTTAAACATGTACTGATAAATGCATCAAAGTTTTATAATGATCCGCTGTATAGTAAATTCGTAAAATTATACCTTATTTTCAACGTTCTAAAGCAGGCTCCCCCCTTAACGCTGCGCTGCGAACGGCGAATGTAATGATGATACTCGTAATGCACGCGAAGAAAAAAGTTGAAAAGTGCCAAAATGGTGGAGCTTAGAACACAAAAGTACGATTTTTAGGCAAAGTTGTTGAACTTTTTCATGCAAAAGTAATTGTTTAACTTAATGTTTTTATGAATATTAAAGGTTCATCGACGATGGGAATTCATAAATAACGAGAAAATATTTCATTTTTCAGTTTGGATGAAATTTGGAGGCGGGAGAATGCTCACCAATTTACAATGCGGCTGCACTATGATGCCTCCAGGACGACCTCTACAGGCGATATATTCAAATCAAAAAATAATTTTTTTGTCTTTAAACATGTACTAATAAATGCATCAAAGTTTTATAATGATCCGCTGTATAGTAAATTCGTCAAATTATACCTTATTTTCAACGTTCTAAAGCAGGCTCCCCCTTAACGCTGCGCTGCGAACGGCGAATGTAATGATGATACTCGTAATGCACGCGACAATTATATCTGTCGGCATGAGGCCATATAAATGCAGCATCGCGAAGCTCCTCGTGCACTGGCCGATGAAAGCGGGCGGCCGCGTTTAACTCACTTCATTTGCGGCGTATTATAACGCGCGCGCATAAATCACACGTAATTTATCCGCCACGCATTACGTCATTACGTATCGAATTTGCGCGCTAATAACGCGCCCACAACGGAAACGATCGGACGATGAGCGGTGTATTTTCGCCGGTCATATAACTGACAGTTTCACCTTTCGAATTTCGCCCTCCGCGCGCGCCACCCTGTGTTCTCCCCTTCCCCTCCCTTTCTCCATCCTGCCGTGCACTCTCGCACCTCGTCAGGTCTCGATTACATTACGCGTAATTAGTATAACCCTAGAAGCACCGGGTGATAAAGCATTATCGAGCGAAATGAACAACGGTGTAGGCTGGTGAACGCCGAGGAGAAGCGCGAGAAGAAGGGTGAGGAGGCGAGAGAAGAGCAACTCAAGAGCGAGGGATGGGGAAGCGCTCGTCCAGTTCTTCGTATCTCCCTCTCCCTCTCTCCCTCTCTCTTTCTGCCTCCTTCGGATAATTAAAAATAATCCCCGCGGCCCTTTACTCCTTCCTCGCGGCTCATTAAATCGACCATAAATTATGCATCGAAAATTACGGGCAGGGCCACCGAATATCGGTGCCGGGGCGCGGGCCCCCGACCGGCATAATAAGCAATTTGTAATCAAGAGGCGTCGTACGGGGTGTTATAGTTAGTAAGAAATCCAATGGGGAGTCCCTCCCGGTCCCGTCCGCGGACTGCTGGCCGCGCACCGGGGCACCGCGGCGCGAGGGGGGCCGCAGGGGGTGCCACGAGGAGGCGCGTAAAAAGAATTGCAAATTGCGAATTAGCATTATGTCCCGTCTGCTCAAATCGTTATTATCCCCGACGAGTTCCGCACTCGTCTCGCCCGCGCTTCTGCCCCCGGGGATGCGCTTTGTCGCGATACTCGACGCAAATCGGATTCACGTCGCTTCGGGTACCGAGGCATCCGGTTAATACTCGCGGCCCCGCGCGGGAATGGCACGAAAATTAAATATCGCGCGTATCTGCGGTGCGTTCGGGCGCGCGATCCGCCGGCGAAAAATAGCCGGTAAACCAGCAAGAAACCGCACGCGGTTCGCCGCGATGCCTCGCACCGACCGCACGAAGGATCTCTCGCACCCGATACCCCCTTCATCCCCCTCGCTCGGCTGTCCCGCTCGCGCCGGTCGGCTATCTCCAATTTTCTCAGCAATTTTTCATCGCGCGATCTGAATTGCCGTGGGCGCTGCGGGGGGCCGGCGATACGTTAAAACCGATAACATAATTATGACACCCCCTTCCCCCTGGCATCCGCTTCCTTGCGCGGGAAATTTGTTGATCGGTATACGTGCGTGGAGACTTTCCTCATCGTGTAGACACGCGACGATAAAATGTCGGATTCTCGTGTCTGCGTAATTTATGCAATTTATGATTCGCGTCGAGACGGTTGATGCGAATATCGGGTGCGGAAAATACGTGGAGAGGAACAAAAATGGAGGAAAAGGAAACACGTTAGCGTAATTGTATAGCCTACAGCGCGCAACCGTATTGTACTTTTGTGTAAGTCAGTAAAGCGTATATCGACAGATGAAGCGACCCTCCGTTACACGCACGTGTTATCACAGAATGTGCACATCGTGTATGAACGAATAAAATGTAAAACGCAAATTTTTCTTTCGCCGTTAATTATTTTTTACACCGCGCTGGCAGAATCGGCCTGTTATGTAATGGCGGGTCTACCTGGATATATAATATTAATAAACAGTAATACAATAACAACTGGATAATAATAATAGTAGTAATAAAATGCATGGAATATTACTAAATTGAAAAATATTGCATTGTTACAGGCCTTTTTATCAGGTATTTCTTTATATGCGTATTTCGATGAATGCAGTATCGCTGGTTATTAGGACGTCATCGCGTGTGCATGAAAATTTCCTGAAATCATGTTTCGCGAAACGTTTCCGTAAGATAAAAGTATTTTAATAAAGCGGATTATTGCGCGTATCACGTTAAAATAGCACGCATCTGTTTCGCCAAGCCGTGCTGCGGTTTGCAGGGAGTAAAAAAGGCTACAACGATCTAATAATAAATGACGTGCGATTTGCGCAGAGCGAGCTCGGCTTCTTGAAAAGTTGCCATGAAAGGAAGGGGCGAGAGGGTGGGGGACAACATTGCGTCGGTGCATATTTTCACGTTATAGGTATCAGATTACTTAAACAAGGTACAAATGCCGTACACGCGCGGCGGTTAATCGTACAGCGTTATATCGGCAGCATTATTCAATCTATCGGATCGATCATACGTATCCGCGCCTGATAAACGCGTAAACGTTGTGAAAGCACTTTGGGTATTGATGTTTACTTTGAAAAACAGGATTAAAACGGGTATCGTGGAAATTCGGTTGATGGAGGAACTGGCGGCGGCCGTGTCTCGTTGGACCGAATTTAAATAGTGGCCCAACCATATTATTGTATTAATAAATGGAATTAGCGAAACAGTAAAGTGCTTTTAACGGCCGGTGTCTATCCTGACTTCTCTAATATGACAAATACACTACAGTGCTCCGCCGGTTTCGGCGTCCTTGCATTCATTAAATGACGGTCGCAATGCGCCTCGCGGTTATTAATGGCACCGCGTCAGAATCAATTTTCATTTGTTGAATACTTATGTACGGCGCAATCCAATTTGCACTGTTCCCCGTGAAACGTCCCGCGCCGCGCATTTTACCGTAATTGAAAGCCCTCGAACGCTTCTGACGCCTGAAAAAAATACCTGCATAAAGAAAAAAGGGCGCATATATATATGTGTGTGTGTGTGTGTACGTGTACATCGCATGCAACCGCGTTTTTACTAACGGTGGTCAGTTATCGGGGATAACGCCAAATAAATGCGACTGTGTCATTCGCGATTACGAGATTCTGCTGCTTATTCGAGGTATGTAGATGCTTTGCAAATATATAAAATTCAGCGTGATTCAGGCGATCTTTATCTTCAACGATGTATTGCCACGCATTTTACGTTTCGCAGCGTTTCACCATGATATCCATCGATGTCGTTGAAAATTAATAAGCCAACTTTTCGCGACGGAGGAAGAATTCCAAGGATCAATTATAGCAGTCGTCGTCTTTCGCGAAGATGATCAACGTTCTTTCTCTCTCGATAGTGCACCCTCAGAAAGGATTTCTGATAACAAGACGAAAAATATTCTTGACTAATTTAATCGTATTACAAGTATAAAATATACGAAAATAAAACAATTTTTTATTTAAATCAGTAATTTCTATTCTTCTCTCTCGAATTAAATAAGATTGTCTTACTGTCTTCAGACAAGAGTAACATATATATATGTGTGTGTGTGTGTACGTGTACATCGCATGCAACCGCGTTTTTACTAACGGTGGTCAGTTATCGGGGATAACGCCAAATAAATGCGACTGTGCCATTCGCGATTACGAGATTCTGCTGCTTATTCGAGGTACGTAGATGCTTTGCAAATATATAAAATTCAGCGTGATTCAGGCGATCTTTATCTTCAACGATGTATTGCACGCATTTTACGTTTCGCAGCGTTTCACCATGATATCCATCGATGTCGTTGAAAATTAATAAGCCAACTTTTCGCGACGGAGGAAGAATTCCAAGGATCAATTATAGCAGTCGTCGTCTTTCGCGAAGATGATCAACGTTCTTTCTCTCTCGATAGTGCACCCTCAGAAAGGATTTCTGATAACAAGACGAAAAATATTCTTGACTAATTTAATCGTATTACAAGTATAAAATATACGAAAATAAAACAATTTTTTATTTAAATCAGTAATTTCGATTCTTCTCTCTCGAATTAAATAAGATTGTCTTACTGTCTTCAGACAAGAGTAACATATATATATGTGTGTGTGTGTACGTGTACATCGCATGCAACCGCGTTTTTACTAACGGTGGTCAGTTATCGGGGATAACGCCAAATAAATGCGACTGTGCCATTCGCGATTACGAGATTCTGCTGCTTATTCGAGGTACGTAGATGCTTTGCAAATATATAAAATTCAGCGTGATTCAGGCGATCTTTATCTTCAACGATGTATTGCAACGCATTTTACGTTTCGCAGCGTTTCACCATGATATCCATCGATGTCGTTGAAAATTAATAAGCCAACTTTTCGCGACGGAGGAAGAATTCCAAGGATCAATTGTAGCAGTCGTCGTCTTTCGCGAAGATGATCAACGTTCTTTCTCTCTCGATAGTGCACCTTCAGAAAGGATTTCTGATAACAAGACGAAAAATATTCTTGACTAATTTAATCGTATTACAAGTATAAAAAATATGAAAATAAAACAATTTTTTATTAAAATCAGTAATTTCTATTCTTCTCTCTCGAATTAAATAAGATTGTCTTACTGCCTTGAGACAAGAGTAACATATATATATATGTGTGTGTGTGTGTACGTGTACATCGCATGCAACCGCGTTTTTACTAACGGCGGTCAGTTATCGTGGATAACGCCAAATAAATGCGACTGTGCCATTCGCGATTACGAGATTCTGCTGCTTATTCGAGGTACGTAGATGCTTTGCAAATATATAAAATTCAGCGTGATTCAGGCGATCTTTATCTTCAACGATGTATTGCAACGCATTTTACGTTTCGCAGCGTTTCACCATGATATCCATCGATGTCGTTGAAAATTAATAAGCCAACTTTTCGCGACGGAGGAAGAATTCCAAGGATCAATTGTAGCAGTCGTCGTCTTTCGCGAAGATGATCAACGTTCTTTCTCTCTCGATAGTGCACCCTCAGAAAGGATTTCTGAGAACAAGACGAAAAATATTCTTGACTAATTTAATCGTATTACAAGTATAAAAAATGTGAAAATAAAACAATTTTTTATTAAAATCAGTAATTTCTATTCTTCTCTCTCGAATTAAATAAGATTGTCTTACTGCCTTGAGACAAGAGTAACATATATATATATGTGTGTGTGTGTGTACGTGTACATCGCATGCAACCGCGTTTTTACTAACGGCGGTCAGTTATCGGGGATAACGCCAAATAAATGCGACTGTGCCATTCGCGATTATGAGATTCTGCTGCTTATTCGAGGTACGTAGATGCTTTGCAAATATATAAAATTCAGCGTGATTCAGGCGATCTTTATCTTCAACGATGTATTGCCACGCATTTTACGTTTCGCAGCGTTTCACCATGATATCCATCGATGTCGTTGAAAATTAATAAGCCAACTTTTCGCGACGGAGGAAGAATTCCCAGGATCAATTATAGCAGTCGTCGTCTTTCGCGAAGATGATCAACGTTCTTTCTCTCTCGATAGTGCACCCTCAGAAAGGATTTCTGATAACAAGACGAAAAATATTCTTGACTAATTTAATCGTATTACAAGTATAAAAAATATGAAAATAAAACAATTTTTTATTAAAATCAGTAATTTCTATTCTTCTCTCTCGAATTAAATAAGATTGTCTTACTGCCTTGAGACAAGAGTAACATATATATATATGTGTGTGTGTGTGTACGTGTACATCGCATGCAACCGCGTTTTTACTAACGGCGGTCAGTTATCGTGGATAACGCCAAATAAATGCGACTGTGCCATTCGCGATTACGAGATTCTGCTGCTTATTCGAGGTACGTAGATGCTTTGCAAATATATAAAATTCAGCGTGATTCAGGCGATCTTTATCTTCAACGATGTATTGCAACGCATTTTACGTTTCGCAGCGTTTCACCATGATATCCATCGATGTCGTTGAAAATTAATAAGCCAACTTTTCGCGACGGAGGAAGAATTCCAAGGATCAATTGTAGCAGTCGTCGTCTTTCGCGAAGATGATCAACGTTCTTTCTCTCTCGATAGTGCACCCTCAGAAAGGATTTCTGATAACAAGACGAAAAATATTCTTGACTAATTTAATCGTATTACAAGTATAAAATATACGAAAATAAAACAATTTTTTATTTAAATCAGTAATTTCGATTCTTCTCTCTCGAATTAAATAAGATTGTCTTACTGTCTTCAGACAAGAGTAACATATATATATGTGTGTGTGTGTACGTATACATCGCATGCAACCGCGTTTTTACTAACGGCGGTCAGTTATCGGGGGATAACGCCTAATAAATGCGACTGTGCCATTCGCGATTACGAGATTCTGCTGCTTATTCGAGGTACGTAGATGCTTTGCAAATATATACAATTCAGCGTGATTCAGGCGATCTTTATCTTCAACGATGTATTGCCACGCATTTTACGTTTCGCAGCGTTTCACCATAACATCCATCGATGTCGTTGAAAATTATTAAGCCAACTTTTCGCGACGGAGGAAGAATTCCCAGGATCAATTGTAGCAGTCGTCGTCTTTCGCGAAGATGATCAACGTTCTTTCTCTCTCGATAGTGCACCTTCAGAAAGGATTTCTGATAACAAGACGAAAAATATTCTTGACTAATTTAATCGTATTACAAGTATAAAAAATATGAAAATAAAACAATTTTTAATTTAAATCAGTAATTTTTATTCTTCTCTCTCGAATTAAATAAGATTGTCTTATTGTCTTGAGACAAGAGTAACATATATATATGTGTGTGTGTGTGTACGTGTACATCGCATGCAACCGCGTTTTTACTAACGGCGGTCAGTTATCGGGGGATAACGCCTAATAAATGCGACTGTGCCATTCGCGATTACGAGATTCTGCTGCTTATTCGAGGTACGTAGATGCTTTGCAAATATATAAAATTCAGCGTGATTCAGGCGATCTTTATCTTCAACGATGTATTGCCACGCATTTTACGTTTCGCAGCGTTTCACCATGATATCCATCGATGTCGTTGAAAATTAATAAGCCAACTTTTCGCGACGGAGGAAGAATTCCAAGGATCAATTGTAGCAGTCGTCGTCTTTCGCGAAGATGATCAACGTTCTTTCTCTCTCGATAGTGCACCCTCAGAAAGGATTTCTGATAACAAGACGAAAAATATTCTTGACTAATTTAATCGTATTACAAGTATAAAATATACGAAAATAAAACAATTTTTTATTTAAATCAGTAATTTCGATTCTTCTCTCTCGAATTAAATAAGATTGTCTTACTGTCTTCAGACAAGAGTAACATATATATATGTGTGTGTGTGTACGTATACATCGCATGCAACCGCGTTTTTACTAACGGCGGTCAGTTATCGGGGGATAACGCCTAATAAATGCGACTGTGCCATTCGCGATTACGAGATTCTGCTGCTTATTCGAGGTACGTAGATGCTTTGCAAATATATAAAATTCAGCGTGATTCAGGCGATCTTTATCTTCAACGATGTATTGCAACGCATTTTACGTTTCGCAGCGTTTCACCATGACATCCATCGATGTCGTTGAAAATTAATAAGCCAACTTTTCGCGACGGAGGAAGAATTCCCAGGATCAATTGTAGCAGTCGTCGTCTTTCGCGAAGATGATCAACGTTCTTTCTCTCTCGATAGTGCACCCTCAGAAAAGATTTCTGATAACAAGACGAAAAATATTCTTGACTAATTTAATCGTATTACAAGTATAAAAAATATGAAAATAAAACAATTTTTAATTTAAATCAGTAATTTTTATTCTTCTCTCTCGAATTAAATAAGATTGTCTTATTGTCTTGAGACAAGAGTAACATATATATATATGTGTGTGTGTGTACGTGTACATCGCATGCAACCGCGTTTTTACTAACGGCGGTCAGTTATCGGGGATAACGCCAAATAAATGCGACTGTGCCATTCGCGATTACGAGATTCTGCTGCTTATTCGAGGTACGTAGATGCTTTGCAAATATATAAAATTCAGCGTGATTCAGGCGATCTTTAACTTCAACGATGTATTGCAACGCATTTTACGTTTCGCAGCGTTTCACCATGATATCCATCGATGTCGTTGAAAATTAATAAGCCAACTTTTCGCGACGGAGGAAGAATTCCAAGGATCAATTGTAGCAGTCGTCGTCTTTCGCGAAGATGATCAACGTTCTTTCTCTCTCGATAGTGCACCTTCAGAAAGGATTTTTGATAACAAGACGAAAAATATTCTTCACTAATTTAATCGTATTACAAGTATAAAAAATATGAAAATCAAACAATTTTTTATTTAAATCAGTAATTTCTATTCTTCTCTCTCGAATTAAATAAGATTGTCTTACTGTCTTCAGACAAGAGTAACATATACAAATTTATGCTTATATATTCTTGTATGTAGAATAATTTGATATTAGCGCCACTTTATAGTAGGCTTTGTCGATGTCGACGCATCATTTTCTCACAGTCGCTCGTCGACTCGGCGCTTCTGCGTCCTTTATTCCGATAAAACGGCCAATATTTATGTGTTGCAATCGAAAATCGGGAAAGTGTTTCTGTTATTTACAATGAATAAGTGCAATACTCTACAAGAAATATTAAAAGATATGGAAATGTAAGTAAGTATGTACAATATACTTACTTGAGAAATAAGATTCGAGATAAGACATTTCCACTTATTCATTGTAAATAACAGAAACACTTTCCCGATTTTCGATTGCAACACATAAATATTGGCCGTTTTGTGCAGGTTCTACAAATTCTCTTAGAAGAATAGAATAAGATGTCTTTTAGATCTTAAATCAAGAATATTTTGAACTTGCTAGAAATTTGTATCTAAATCCTTCTGAGAAAATTAATGAGATAGCACCAAGATTATTTAAATCTAGAATTTCGAATCTTCTATTCGAGATTAAAATATGCTTCTTTTCAATAATAAATATGATTGTCGCTATAGCGATCTTATTTTATGATAGATTAAAGAGTAGTAGCATTAAGTTCAGAAATCTTTTCTGTGGGTGTGTAGGTAGGAAAAGTTTTCAAAAGTCGCCGAGGACGAGGACGCGTCGCGAGGACGTCCGATATTTCGTTGCCAAAGTTGCACAGTTGACGAAATATAAAAAAAAGGAGAAGTCGCGGCGGTCGAGAATAATACTCTTTCTTCGTAGCCTCGGCGAGTCAGCGAAGCGGCGGTGGATCTCGAAGAAACCTAATTAACTCCGCGCTTTGGAATGAAATTATTTTTGCGCGGTCGCCGTGAAAAAAGGAAGAATGAGGGCGGCGAGGAGCGAACGGGAGGTAAAGGCGACGACGACGACGACGACGATGAAGGAGGAGAACCAGAAAGTAGGTGGTAGGGCGAGCGCACCGGCTCGAAACTACCAAACTACTTTTCAAGCTGCCCCCGCGGCCCTGGCAAGATTATAATTAAAACGTCGCGCGGCGCTGGATAATAAATTAATGCATAATTAACATAGCTAATTATAATACCGGCTGAAATTTTTCTCGTAACTCGTAACACACTGGTCTCTCGCATGCGGAGGCAGTGCAGCCCGGTAATTTATGATCGGACATGAAAAATTACCGTCTCGAAGGAGGGAGGGAGAGAGAGAGGAGGTGAGGAGGGGAGGGTTAATCATCCTCGGACCCCGTTTTCCCCGGCATCCCCCGCGCGATCGCTCCACACACGTAGCACACTCCTCCACTGACCTTCCACTAACGAACACTGCGAACCACTGCGCGTCTTCTCCACCGTCTCCCCTGCGCCACCCCCTTTACAGCTGGACTTAATAACTTATTATAATGCAATACGCCGCGTGTGTGCGTGGGTATCTTGCGAAACGCGGTGGCGGGCTTCGTCGAAGGAACGGAAAACCAGCTTCGCGAGTGAAACGTAGGAACTGCTACGAGGCGCGTAATGAAAGGAGAAAGGCGTGCCGAGAGTAAATCCTGAAATATATGGCGCGAGGATATATTTTATAATGTGAAATATATAATTGAACGCGCGGGCGCGTGCACGCGTACGCGTACGCGACGATTAACACGAGACAACTTTCGCGGGACAGCAGCTTGATAATTTAGAGTTTCTAAAGTCAAAAACGCCGGATAATCGGATGATAACAAATTACAAAATTAGCATCCTCGACGCCGGTGGCGGCCGTTAAAGAACGAAAGAAGCGCTCCCCGTGCTGCTGCGCGCCGCAACGCGGGTGGCTCGATGGACGCCGAATTCGGGCGCTAAAACTTCCGTGCTGGACGGACGCTTATGCGCGCTGCAACGCGAAGCGTCTGTTAATTGACTTATAAAAAGCTTAAATAATTACATTAGCATTAAAAGCCGCCGCGAGGTGGCCCTCCGGCCGTCGTATAATTCAACATTGTGCTTTTTTCGTACCGCTGGCAGTAACGTGAAAGCTACCGCGCTGGTCTCTTTCAAAGCGAGCCCGCCGCACGCGGCGTTAATTCATTAGTCGTTGCTATACATCGTTTCGCGAAAACTTGCCGGCTTTTAGATTCCCTCTGTCACGGGCTCTCGAGCGATACAGCGGTCCCGTCATAATTTATTACATAAACGAGTCACTTTCCTCCCGCGCGCGGATATCAATGTTTATCCCTCGCGTCGGCGCAAAAGCGACTTTATTTCTTTTCGGGATCACGAAAAATTCTCTCTCTTAATTTGATCACGATTTTCATTCTCGGGCCAACTTCCTGGACCCATCGATGGACGCGAGCGTTCCCAAAGGCAAAACGAGCAAGAGCCGGATAAATCTACGCGTCGTCGATTGGACGACGCTCCCCCGGAATCCACAAAATCATCGGCCATTACTCCGTCCCGAAATCGCGCGTCGCCTGCGATCGCTTTAGTCTCGACCCGATGCTCGAATGCAGTTGCGTCGTAGTAATTTGTCCGCGTTATTCGAACCGGCTCCCTCGGTTCTCCACCCCGGGGGCCACACCGGTGGGGTGCGAGCGGCGCCGAAAATGCAGACAAATGAGTTAAAAAACGCAGTTGCAGCGCCTCGCCGTGCGGCGAGCGTAGCCGACGATTTGACATTGTCGAAAGTTAATCGATGCCCCCGTGACGCGTACACACGCACACGGGCCGTGCACGGACCGCGCCGCGCAATCGCGGGGGAGAAGCGGTCGGGCCCCGCTCCGGCCCCGCGGCGGCTCCGGCGTCGTTTCGTCAATTTTTAAAAATTAAATCACTATCTGTCCTTGTTAAACGCGCTTCCCGGGCGCAACCGGCGGTCCCCAGCCCCCGGACTCGCTGTCATGCCTTGCACTTCCCCGCACCCCCGCCCCCTCTCGTCCCTCTCGTCCCGCGCCCGCTCTCGCGGCCTCGCCCGTACGTCGATCCACGTGCTGCGCCTAATGACAGACAGTTGCCGGCCGAAAAAGTGTGTAAATCCGTGGTGGAACGGCCGCGAGCGAGCGGGTGAAAAGGGCCAAAAAAAAGAGGGAGAGAGAGAAAGAGGAAGGAGCGTTGGAAGCGCGGACGAGAGTCGCGTAAGAGCGGCGTGTCCAGGACGGGGAGAGGGTGAATTTGGAGAACGAGAGAGCGAGAGACCGCGGATGAAAAAAAGGGCGAGAGGGAGAAAAAAGAGAGAGAGAGTTCCATCGTGCCCGTATAGAGATGGCGGTGCATGCGGCTCGGCCGAGCGGCCATTCCGGTAAAACGCACCGGAATAAAAATAATGGCTGGAAATGGACACGGGGTAGGTACCCCGGCACCTCGTCATTTTTTTCTATTAGCCGAAACTTACAAACACCCGGGGCTTCCGGCCATTTCGGCCGGCCCCGCAGACCGCCAAACTGCTCTGCCGCCCGTGTCCATGCGGCCGTCGAAATTCGAAGCGCCGCGGCCTGTTGTTACCCCCTTCGCCCGTCCGCCCGACGGCCTCTCTTTCCTCCCTGCTGAAAACGGTGGCCATATTTTTTTTCGAGCAACGAGAAGGAGCCCGGGCACCGCTCGCGCCCGCGATTAAAATGTCATCCGCGTTCTGCAAATGACGCTTTTTTTCCGCGGCGCTCTCGGCGCGCCGGAGAGCACCGCGCGACGTAACGAGAGAGAGGACGCAGGGGCACGGGGGAGGAGTGGAGGAGAGGATGGGACGACGGGGTAAACACGGAGCGGAGGGATAATTCAACCACTTCGTTCTAGTTATTAATGCCTCCGCTGTGACGGGGAAGTATTTAAACCGCGCGGGTCTTTAAATATTTTAACTCCGACCATTTTTTTTCTGCCGGCGAAAGGATCGCCGCGCGCTAGAGCGCTCCCGACGATCGCGCGTCATATATTTGCCCGCCCTACTTGTCTTCCGCGTTTGTCCGGCTCCGGTTTTTATCGCACGTAAAATAGCCGCTTTTGTTTCACGGCTACGTTCGCCGAATATGACGCGGCGAGAAATGCGTTACGATAAATTGATAATAAAACCCACCGAGGGGGTAAAAGGATTTGCATTTCGTTTCAATGTGTCCTATGCGAATATCGCATTTGATTTCTAGCGGCATCAAGTGCATCTTGACCCTTTCGGACCGATCGGGACACGTTACGAAGGAAGCTGGATTCCCGTTCGGAAAGGATCGGACGTCAGGTCCGATCAATCGATACGGCTCGCAATATCCGCAAGACGGAGACTGCTGGGTTGCCCGTGTCTCGCCGAGAGAATTTCACTGAACGAGAATGACATCAAGCGAAAACGGTTTCACGATGAACGCCTGGCTCGCTCACTCGTATGCGAACCAAATCGAGCCGCGTAAGACGTATGCGTAACGTGCGTTTCGTTAAAGCGAACCAGGCCGAAGGCCAGGGGGCAAATTATGCACAATTAACGTCAGTCGGGCGTACTTGCGTCGTACCTTAAGATACCTCCGTTCGAGAAAACATTTGCATGATTCAATGTCGCAATTTTCCGCGTACTATAATTGTATATAAAATATAAAAATGTGTACGATACATTATTATATTCAACTACGTGCAGGGTGTCCCACGGGAAGCTGCTGAAAGTAAACGATTGGTTCTCCCCTCCATGACTTCAGAAAGGGTCTTACGGTTAACGGTCGTTCATCTGACAAGTAACACTACCCAAGTGTCACACGCCGATTTTGATAAGCTTTGAATATGTTGTTGTCTAGGTCAAAATATGAGATACATATTTTTTTATATCGGCCAGTTTTGCCATTAAGGGGGTGAAACACCCTCTTGAAAAAAATCGGGTTTTATATTTCTTAGCGAATACCGTCGAAACAATAAAACATATAAGGAAAAGTTTCAAGAAAAAGTTTTATGGATTCTAATGTACTTTATAACAGTGCAATCAGATTTATAAGAAATGTTAGTATATATGCAATTATAGAGAAAAAAACAAACAAATTTAGAAATATTGAAAAAAGTAAAAAAAGTAAAATTTTCTTGTCAGCTCTATGTTGACCATTTCTGGGTCCGGCAGAGGGCGAGAACCTGACTTATTTTGTTAATTAAAAGTAATCCCCCGACTTCATTGTTATCTCTGTGCGAAAAAACTGTTGCCAGGAGTAACTAGCGTATTAAATACGAGAATACGGACGGGGCGCGTATGTAGCGATATAGAGGTACTTTTAGCTTATTTTTGAAAAATGCGTTTTCAGAATATGACCTTATCATATATGGTTAATGGTCGTTAAATATGCTTGAAGTTTTGCTGAAAGATAAATTTTTTAATTTTCAAAAATTGTGGAGGGGGAAAGGAATTTCGAAAAATATGACATTTTCGAAAAATCTGATTGCACTGTTATAAAGTATATTAGAATCCATAAAACTTTTACTTGAAACTTTTTCTTATATGTTTTATTGTTTCGACGGTATTCGCTAACAAATATAATTATTCGCAAGCGAGTCCGTGATATTATACGAACGACTCTTACAAGTCAGATCAGTTCTTACTAATTAGTTCAAACTAGTGTAGATTTGTACAGGGTGTCCCATGGGAAGTTGCTGAAAGTAAACGATTGGTTCTCCCCTCCATGCCTTCAGAAAGGGTCTTACGGTTAACGGTCGTTCATCTGACAAGTAACACTACCCAAGTGTCACACGCCGATTTTGATAAGCTTTGAATATGTTGTTGTCTAGGTCAAAATATGAGATACATATTTTTTTATATCGTCCCGTTTTGCCATTAAGGGGGTGAAACACCCTCTTGAAAAAAATCGGGTTTTATATTTCTTAGCGAATACCGTCGAAACAATAAAACATATAAGGAAAAGTTTCAAGTAAAAGTTTTATGGATTCTAATGTACTTTACAACAGTGCAATCAGATTTATAAGAAATGTTAGTATATATGCAATTATAGAGAAAAAAACAAACAAATTTAGAAATATTGAAAAAAATAAAAAAAGTAAAATTTTCTTGTCAGCTCTACGTTGACCATTTCTGGGTCCGGCAGAGGGCGAGAACCTGACTTATTTTGTTAATTAAAAGTAATCCCCCGACTTCATTGTTATCTCTGTGCGAAAAACTGTTGCCAGGAGTAACTAGCGTATTAAATACGAGAATACGGACGGGGCGCGTATGTAGCGATATAGAGGTACTTTTAGCTTATTTTTGAAAAATGCGTTTTCAGAATATGACCTTATCATATATGGTTAATGGTCGTTAAATATGCTTGAAGTTTTGCTGAAAGATAAATTTTTAAATTTTCAAAAATTGTGGAGGGGGAAAGGAATTTCGAAAAATATGACATTTTCGAAAAATCTGATTGTACTGTTATAAAGTATATTAGAATCCATAAAACTTTTACTTGAAACTTTTTCTTATATGTTTTATTGTTTCGACGGTATTCGCTAACAAATATAATTATTCGCAAGCGAGTCCGTGATATTATACGAACGACTCTTACAAGTCAGATCAGTTCTTACTAATTAGTTCAAACTAGTGTAGATTTGTACAGGGTGTCCCATGGGAAGTTGCTGAAAGTAAACGATTGGTTCTCCCCTCCATGCCTTCAGAAAGGGTCTTACGGTTAACGGTCGTTCATCTGACAAGTAACACTACCCAAGTGTCACACGCCGATTTTGATAAGCTTTGAATATGTTGTTGTCTAGGTCAAAATATGAGATACATATTTTTTTATATCGTCCCGTTTTGCCATTAAGGGGGTGAAACACCCTCTTGAAAAAAATCGGGTTTTATATTTCTTAGCGAATACCGTCGAAACAATAAAACATATAAGGAAAAGTTTCAAGTAAAAGTTTTATGGATTCTAATGTACTTTACAACAGTGCAATCAGATTTATAAGAAATGTTAGTATATATGCAATTATAGAGAAAAAAACAAACAAATTTAGAAATATTGAAAAAAGTAAAAAAAGTAAAATTTTCTTGTCAGCTCTACGTTGACCATTTCTGGGTCCGGCAGAGGGCGAGAACCTGACTTATTTTGTTAATTAAAAGTAATCCCCCGACTTCATTGTTATCTCTGTGCGAAAAACCTGTTGCCAGGAGTAACTAGCGTATTAAATACGAGAATACGGACGGGGCGCGTATGTAGCGATATAGAGGTACTTTTAGCTTATTTTTGAAAAATGCGTTTTCAGAATATGACCTTATCATATATGGTTAATGGTCGTTAAATATGCTTGAAGTTTTGCTGAAAGATAAATTTTAAAATTTTCAAAAATTGTGGAGGGGGAAAGGAATTTCGAAAAATATGACATTTTCGAAAAATCTGATTGCACTGTTATAAAGTATATTAGAATCCATAAAACTTTTACTTGAAACTTTTTCTTATATGTTTTATTGTTTCGACGGTATTCGCTAACAAATATAATTATTCGCAAGCGAGTCCGTGATATTATACGAACGACTCTTACAAGTCAGATCAGTTCTTACTAATTAGTTCAAACTAGTGTAGATTTGTACAGGGTGTCCCATGGGAAGTTGCTGAAAGTAAACGATTGGTTCTCCCCTCCATGACTTCAGAAAGGGTCTTACGGTTAACGGTCGTTCATCTGAGTGTCCGCAGTTTTATTCCGGTTGTGGTAGATGCAAGTCCGTGCGCGTCAAAATGAGTAACCTGACGACGGAAGAAAAGATTTATCTCGTCGAGTGCTTCTTTTCCAGAGGAAAAGTTTATAGCAATGCTTACAGGGGGTTTCGTACTAAATACGGAACACATAAAGTTAAGAGCGAAAACACGCTGAAAAGGTTAGAATTTGTTATTTCTTTAAACGTATGCGTTACGTCGCTCCATTTTTTGGCAATAAATCTGCATTAAAATAATGTTTTGTGTTATTTTTATCAGAATTATCGATAATTTTATGCAGTATGGAACTATCCAAGACCGTAGACATGATCTGCCAGGTCCTTCTGTGTCTGTAGCTGCAGAAGAAAACATTGATGATATTAAGAAGTATTTTGAAGAGAATCCAAATTCTTCCATTCGGAAAGCTGCCCAAGCTCTTGAAATATCCAAAACAACGTTACACAGGATTTTAAAACATTTCCTGAAAATGCATCCCTATAAAATAACATCGCATCAATTGCTAACCAAACGCGCTATGACGAAACGTGTGGAATTCTGCGAGACGATAAATGGAATGTTTGAAGATGGAGAACTTGATGCATAATTGATAATTTACACGGACGAAGCACATTTCTGGCTAAATGGTTATGTTAATAAACAAAATTATAGATTTGGGGGGTCGGAAAATCCCAACGTTTCCCTGGCTAAACCTTTACATCGACAAAAAATAACAGCATGGGCTGCGATCTCGGTAAAAGGAATTTATCTGCAATTCTTCGAATCAACAGTCACTGGTGAAGGTTACAAGCAGCTTCTCGAAACACAATTCTTCCCTCATGCAAAAAAAAGAGACCTGGTCAGAGGATTTCATTTCATGCAGGATGGAGCGACAGACACCACACCGAACCCAGGAGGTCTTCGAAACAATCCACAAAGTTTGTGGCAATCGAGTCATCGGTCTAGGATACCCCAAATTTGCCCAGGGGGGGCTAGAATGGCCACCGTACTCGCCGGATTTAAATCCACGTGACTTCTTTCTTTGGGGATACATTAAGGACCATTGTTATGCCGGAAATCCAGAAACAGTGTCAGATTTAGTAGTAGCTATTAAAAAGGTCGTCAGCAACACTAAAGACGACATGTTAGAAAAAGATTTCGCAAGTTTTCGTAAAAGAATTGATTTTTGTACAAATTCAGATGGTGCACACTTTGAAAATATTTATCATTAGCTTACTTGCTTATTAGCATATTTTTCATTAATAAAATAAACTGATGTACAAACATTTTGCTGAAATTTATTTATACCCATTAAAAACTGCAGACTTTCCTCTTTCCAAGGCAATTTTTGTTTTTTCAATAACTGCATACGTTTAAAAATGACAGCTGATTAGTCTCAGCAACTTCCCATGGGACACCCTGTATGTCTTAGCAGAGCCAAACCGTCGTTGTTGGTCCTGCTTTTCGCTCAGAGAAGCTTGTTACAGTGCGAATCGATGAATTACAAAATTAAAATTTAGTTTCTTTTTTTAGCTCTAAATAAGAAGTTGCAAGACGGGTCCGCTGATCAATCTGTAACAACCGGATTGGTTAAAAGAGGTAGCATTATTTTGACACTCATCAACGGACGAGTGTCGTAATATTCGACGACGGATCCAAGCTAAGTGAGATTTGGGGTCGTTGATAAAATTAACCGCGCCTTCAGAAGCTAGCGCGATCGATCTCTCGATCTGTGCGCGCCGATCCTCCCAGCCATCATTCGTACGATACGCGCGATGACTATCTAGTAGCGTCCATCACCCGCTCAAAGTGACTCATCAGTAGGAAACAGCGCGTCGATGGCCACCCTCTTACGTTCGAATTGCCGTTAATATTACCGGGGCTGCGAACGCAATCGGCCGACATAATAACCGTTTTAGGCGGCTCTCTCTGACCGGGCGATCCGCCTGGCTGCTGCGACTCCATCGTTTAAGTGACGGCGTTACGAGGCTCGTGGGCATTAGCTTTGGCTCGCTTAATTCGATATCAAAGGGAACGTATCCCTGGGCGAGGGGTACACTTGCTTAAGTGCAGTCGCTGCAGTTTTACGGTGTCACGTAAGCCGAAACATTCCCGGATTAATTAATGCCGCGATCTCGCGCCGACGGTTAAGGTACGGGAAAGGAGTCCAAGTTACGGAGGTGGTTGCTTCTCCCTCGTTCGCGGAAATCGTGAACCGCCTGCGAATCGCTTCCATCATCTTCGTTGATTCACGCAGCCAATTAATATAACCGCGTGCGAGATTGAAAAAATCGATCGTCCGCGACCGGAATCGGGACTTTTCCCGAGAGCGTTCGCAAGCTCTGCAAGAATCCCGTGCGAGGGGTGAAAGCGCACGGGGGTTCTTCGTTGCGACGCGCCGAATTCACGGGGCACCATGAATCTCTGGGAAGGCCGAAGACTCCGTGGAGTCCCGTCGACTCTCGGAACGCAAATCTGATTGGCTCATGAATATTAAGTTCGGCCCGCAATTATTATCTGCGTTATAAATCGGGTGACTCGACTCGCCGAGCCCAAGCCTCGCTCCGACCAGGCCGGCCGTTATTATCCGCGCGCGCACGCACGCAGCCACACATACGTTCTCTCGCATGGCTGTCACGCACACGCACACATTGCTCCGTGCGAAGCCGCTCGGTCCAGCCGTGCACCTTCACGCAGCGCTCGCGATTACCCCCAAGTGTTAATTACTAATCTCGCCTCCGCTAATTATAATTAACGCCTTTCGGCCCGGGCCGTGTCCGGCGCGTTGCACACACGTCGCAAAGAGCAAAAGGACAGATCGAGCTGTTCACGAACATCCCGCCGTAAAGGAGATCGGTGTGCGTGCGCGCGGATGATCGCCGGACCGGTTTCGCGCTTCTCACGGATTTCGCACGATTTTCGAGGGATGCGAGGCGGACGGCCGGGCGGGAGGGCGAGAGGTGGAACGGACCGTTGCAAATTTTCGCGTAATAAAAGGGACCAACGTCCTCCCTTCGGACGTAATTTGGGGACCCGACGCAAGCCGGTGCCCGTGGGTTACCACGGTGGACTTGCACGCGACCCGACTTGCGCTTCCCCTTTGTCCCGGTCGTCCGGTCTACATCAGCGATCTATTGGGTCGTCCGGAAAGTTCGTGCCGATTTTGAAGGAAAATTCAAAGGCAACATTTTTTTATGTCGATAATATTTATTGACTTATGTGTGCACCGTTTTGTTTCACAACCTTTGTCCATCTTTCACGCAACTGGAAGATTCCATTCTCCCAGAACTTCTTAGGTTTCTCGGCGAAAAACTCCTCAAGGTGGTTTTTTATGTCGATCAAAGAGTTGAAGTTCTTGCCGCTAAGAGAATTTTGCACGGACCTAAATAAGTGAAAGTCTGAAGGTGCAATGTCTGGTGAATACGGTGGGTGAGGTAGCACATCCCAGCCAAACTCCAACAATTTTTGTCGGGTAGTCAAAGAAACATGAGGTCTGGCATTGTCCTGATGGAACACGACGCCCTTCCTATTGGCTAATTCTGGACGTTTTTCCTGAATCGCTGTCTTTAATTCGTCCAGTTGCGAGCAGTACTTATCTGCATTTATCGTTTGGTTGTGTGGTAGGAGCTCATAATATAGGATTCCTTTCCAATCCCACCAGACACAGAGCATGACTTTTTTTGGATGAAGGCCAGCTTTCGGAGTGGTTAATGCTGGTTCATTTCGCTTACCCCAGGATCTTTTTCGTTCTACATTGTTGTAAATGATCCATTTTTCGTCACCCGTCACTAATTGCTTCAAAAATGGTACGTTTTCGTTGCGCTTGTACAGCGAGTCGCAGATGGAAATGCGATCCATTAAATTTTTTCGGCCAAATTATGCGGAACCCATACATCATAGCGACTTACGTAACCAAGCTTCACTACATGATCGTGGACAGTGGTTTTCGATATTTTCAGTATCTCTGCTAATTCACGTGTCGTGTAGCGCGGATTATTCTCGATCATTGTCTTGATTTGGTCATCATCAGTAGTAGAGGGTCTGCCCGAGCGTTCTTGGTCTTTAAGGTTAAAATCACCAGCTCTAAACTTAGCGAACCACTCACGTACGGTTCTTTCAGCTAAAGCGCCTTCTCCGTAAACAGAACATATCGAATTTGTTGCTTGTGAGGCATTTTTGCCTTTCCGGTAATAGAAAAGCATCAAGTGTCTAAAATGTTCTTTGTTTTCTTCCATCTTCAAAAGAGTACAAAACTGACACGAATCAATTTATCTGAAACAACTTTTTTCCTAAAGATGCGTTGAAATGCACCTTTAAGCATATGTATTGGGTCGTCCGGAAAGTTCGTGCCGATTTTGAAGGAAAATTCAAAGGCAACATTTTTTTATGTCGATAAATATTTATTGACTTATGTGTGCACCGTTTTGTTTCACAACCTTTGTCCATCTTTCACGCAACTGGAAGATTCCATTCTCCCAGAACTTCTTAGGTTTCTCGGCGAAAAACTCCTCAAGGTGGTTTTTTATGTCGATCAAAGAGTTGAAGTTCTTGCCGCTAAGAGAATTTTGCAAAGACCTAAATAAGTGAAAGTCTGAAGGTGCAATGTCTGGTGAATACGGTGGGTGAGGTGGCACATCCCAGCCAAACTCCAACAATTTTTGTCGGGTAGTCAAAGAAACATGAGGTCTGGCATTGTCCTGATGGAACACGACGCCCTTCCTATCAGCTAATTCTGGACGTTTTTCCTGAATCGCTGTCTTTAATTCGTCGAGTTGCGAGCAGTACTTATCTGCATTTATCGTTTGGTTGTGTGGTAGGAGCTCATAATATAGGATTCCTTTCCAATCCCACCAGACACAGAGCATGACTTTTTTTGGATGAAGGCCAGCTTTCGGAGTGGTTAATGCTGGTTCATTTCGCTTACCCCAGGATCTTTTTCGTTCTACATTGTTGTAAATGATCCATTTTTCGTCACCCGTCACTAATTGCTTCAAAAATGGTACGTTTTCGTTGCGCTTGTACAGCGAGTCGCAGATGGAAATGCGATCCATTAAATTTTTTCGGCCAAATTATGCGGAACCCATACATCATAGCGACTTACGTAACCAAGCTTCACTACATGATCGTGGACAGTGGTTTTCGATATTTTCAGTATCTCTGCTAATTCACGTGTCGTGTAGCGCGGGTTATTCTCGATCATTGTCTTGATTTGGTCATCATCAGTAGTAGAGGGTCTGCCCGAGCGTTCTTGGTCTTTAAGGTTAAAATCACCAGCTCTAAACTTAGCGAACCACTCACGTACGGTTCTTTCAGCTAAAGCGCCTTCTCCGTAAACAGAACATATCGAATTTGTTGCTTGTGAGGCATTTTTGCCTTTCCGGTAATAGAAAAGCATCAAGTGTCTAAAATGTTCTTTGTTTTCTTCCATCTTCAAAAGAGTACAAAATTGACACGAATCAATTTATCTGAAACAACTTTTTTCCTAAAGATGCGTTGAAATGCCACCTTTAAGCATATGTATTGGGTCGTCCGGAAAGTTCGTGCCGATTTTGAAGGAAAATTCAAAGGCAACATTTTTTTATGTCGATAAATATTTATTGACTTATGTGTGCACCGTTTTGTTTCACAACCTTTGTCCATCTTTCACGCAACTGGAAGATTCCATTCTCCCAGAACTTCTTAGGTTTCTCGGCGAAAAACTCCTCAAGGTGGTTTTTTATGTCGATCAAAGAGTTGAAGTTCTTGCCGCTAAGAGAATTTTGCAAGACCTAAATAAGTGAAAGTCTGAAGGTGCAATGTCTGGTGAATACGGTGGGTGAGGTAGCACATCCCAGCCAAACTCCAACAATTTTTGTCGGGTAGTCAAAGAAACATGAGGTCTGGCATTGTCCTGATGGAACACGACGCCCTTCCTATCAGCTAATTCTGGACGTTTTTCCTGAATCGCTGTCTTTAATTCGTCCAGTTGCGAGCAGTACTTATCTGCATTTATCGTTTGGTTGTGTGGTAGGAGCTCATAATATAGGATTCCTTTCCAATCCCACCAGACACAGAGCATGACTTTTTTTGGATGAAGGCCAGCTTTCGGAGTGGTTAATGCTGGTTCATTTCGCTTACCCCAGGATCTTTTTCGTTCTACATTGTTGTAAATGATCCATTTTTCGTCACCCGTCACTAATTGCTTCAAAAATGGTACGTTTTCGTTGCGCTTGTACAGCGAGTCGCAGATGGAAATGCGATCCATTAAATTTTTTCGGCCAAATTATGCGGAACCCATACATCATAGCGACTTACGTAACCAAGCTTCACTACATGATCGTGGACAGTGGTTTTCGATATTTTCAGTATCTCTGCTAATTCACGTGTCGTGTAGCGCGGGTTATTCTCGATCATTGTCTTGATTTGGTCATCATCAGTAGTAGAGGGTCTGCCCGAGCGTTCTTGGTCTTTAAGGTTAAAATCACCAGCTCTAAACTTAGCGAACCACTCACGTACGGTTCTTTCAGCTAAAGCGCCTTCTCCGTAAACAGAACATATCGAATTTGTTGCTTGTGAGGCATTTTTGCCTTTCCGGTAATAGAAAAGCATCAAGTGTCTAAAATGTTCTTTGTTTTCTTCCATCTTCAAAAGAGTACAAAATTGACACGAATCAATTTATCTGAAACAACTTTTTTCCTAAAGATGCGTTGAAATGCCACCTTTAAGCATATGTATTGGGTCGTCCGGAAAGTTCGTGCCGATTTTGAAGGAAAATTCAAAGGCAACATTTTTTATGTCGATAAATATTTATTGACTTATGTATGCACCGTTTTGTTTCACAACCTTTGTCCATCTTTCACGCAACTGGAAGATTCCATTCTCCCAGAACTTCTTAGGTTTCTCGTCGAAAAACTCCTCAAGGTGGTTTTTTATGTCGATCAAAGAGTTGAAGTTCTTGCCGCTAAGAGAATTTTGCACGGACCTAAATAAGTGAAAGTCTGAAGGTGCAATGTCTGGTGAATACGGTGGGTGAGGTGGCACATCCCAGCCAAACTCCAACAATTTTTGTCGGGTAGTCAAAGAAACATGAGGTCTGGCATTGTCCTGATGGAACACGACGCCCTTCCTATTGGCTAATTCTGGACGTTTTTCCTGAATCGCTGTCTTTAATTCGTCGAGTTGCGAGCAGTACTTATCTGCATTTATCGTTTGGTTGTGTGGTAGGAGCTCATAATATAGGATTCCTTTCCAATCCCACCAGACACAGAGCATGACTTTTTTTGGATGAAGGCCAGCTTTCGGAGTGGTTAATGCTGGTTCATTTCGCTTACCCCAGGATCTTTTTCGTTCTACATTGTTGTAAATGATCCATTTTTCGTCACCCGTCACTAATTGCTTCAAAAATGGTACGTTTTCGTTGCGCTTGTACAGCGAGTCGCAGATGGAAATGCGATCCATTAAATTTTTTCGGCCAAATTATGCGGAACCCATACATCATAGCGACTTACGTAACCAAGCTTCACTACATGATCGTGGACAGTGGTTTTCGATATTTTCAGTATCTCTGCTAATTCACGTGTCGTGTAGCGCGGGTTATTCTCGATCATTGTCTTGATTTGGTCATCATCAGTAGTAGAGGGTCTGCCCGAGCGTTCTTGGTCTTTAAGGTTAAAATCACCAGCTCTAAACTTAGCGAACCACTCACGTACGGTTCTTTCAGCTAAAGCGCCTTCTCCGTAAACGGAACATATCGAATTTGTTGCTTGTGAGGCATTTTTGCCTTTCCGGTAATAGAAAAGCATCAAGTGTCTAAAATGTTCTTTGTTTCCTTCCATCTTCAAAAGAGTACAAAACTGACACGAATCAATTTATCTGAAACAACTTTTTTCCTAAAGATGCGTTGAAATGTCACCTTTAAGCATATGTATATAAATCGTATGTTTTCAATAACATTGATATATTCAGACATGTTCCAACGCCATCTATTAAAAATCGGCACGAACTTTCCGGACGACCCAATACATGCGACTCCAAAGTGTCCACGGTGCCTTCAGACAAATTGCGAGATACCGTTTTCGGACGTGGTTCTCGCGATTCTTCTTGTTACCCGAAATCGATCACGAGGTCGCATCGACGCGCAGCGGAGGGGACAAGAGGCAACCAAAATTGTCGGGAACGCGACGATACGAGTTTACGGGTACACCCGTCCGCACATATCCCATAGGTACATGTGCGTTTGCGAGGACCAATTGATATGCGGCCGCCGCGTCGCGTTTTCGCAGGAACGCATTAGGCTCGCGCGTCACATTATCATTGGCATTTGGGGTCTGACGTTGGGGCGAAACCTACCCGGGGGCTACCTGCTGCCGTCGCGGCGAGTCTCTCTTTCTTCTTCTCCGTTCCTCTCTCTCGGCAGCTCCCGCGGCACCATACGCCCGTTGCCTCATTAAAATATGCAAATACGCAGCCTCTCTCGGGTCGTCCGTTCCGTTTCCTTGGCCGCCCCGCGCACCCCCTCACGTGCGTACGCGTCGAAATGTTTACGATCACGGCGAAATTAAAAGTACCGCTAAAATATTGCCCCTAATACGTATGTGTGGTGCTGCTGCTGTCGTGGCATCGTCGCCCCGGACCTCCGCCAGCCCTCCCTAAAGTCCTGGCCGCCGTTGCTGTCCGTCGAGCGGTGGCACGCAAGACTGACAAGGGAAGGTTTTTAGGTGTTACACTCGGATTTCAAAAATTGTTTGCATGCAGGTAGGGAGGTCCCCAAATAGAAGAAAAAAATAAAAGTAGCGGCCCAAATGCATATTTGCGCGCTACGTGCGCAATTTTCGATGTTAGGTTAATTACTCAAAAATGCTATTTCCAATCGAATTCTTTACATTTGTTATTTCACCTAAAGCACATTTATATTGCTTTGAATAATTTTGTGTGTGTGTGTGTGCGCGCGTGTGTGCTTCTGTGTGCGTGTGTACTTGTGTGTGTTTAGAAAATACGAGCGTCTAATGTAATCTCGTGCCGCGCGAGCGCAGTGCGTATAAAAGGCCCATTGCTCAAAAATGGTATTTGCATCGTAACTTTTTTAATTTTTTACTGCAACTGCCAATGCACACAATTTGGAATAATTGTACATTGCGCAAATGGTAGTTTGCTCTTTCTGCGTGATTTGTTGTGTGCGACTTTAAATAGATTTGATCAGAATCCATAACGAGGACATAAAAGATCTGGTCAAGGGAGGTTTTTAATTCTTTCAGTTTTGATTTCTTTTTAAAGCGTTGTGCATTAGGTGAAATAAAAAATGTAAAAAATTCGATTGGAAATAGCATTTTTGAGTAATTAACCTAACGTCGAAAATTGCGCACGTAGCGCGCAAATATGCATTTGGGCCGCTACTTTTCTAATTTTTCTTCTATTTAGGGACCTCCCTACCTGCATGCAAAAAATTTTTAAAATCCGAGTGTAACACCTAAAAACCTTTCCTTGTAAGACTGACGACACCCGTTGAAAATGAGTGCGGGCGACTTGCACGGCCGGTTGGTGACACTTTGCGGGTGCGTAATTTAGCCCCGACCGCGCGCTTCTTTCTCCGCCGTGGACGTACACGGCGCCGATTGCCTCGGTCATTAGTCAAATTAGGCTAACGACCGCGAGGCCGCGCGTCTCTCTCTCCCGCCTTATCTCTCCACTGAAAAGCGAATAAAATATCCGGAGATAAATCGCGGCCGCGCGATAAATCCTCCGGGAAGGAAATTAAACTTCATCGGCGACACGTTCGATGACTATCGAGATTGTAGCCGCAGCAGTCGACTCGTCGTCGTCGTCGTTGTCTATTAACGCATGTTGCAACTGTTAATTCCTTGTGTGTCCCGTCTCCGCCTACCGCAACGACCACCGAATTTCTCGGATAAATTTCACGGGATGCGATCTGCAGAATTATTGGGCTGGCCAAAAAGTAATTGCGTTTTTTTCCAATAGATGGACATACATATCTTGAAATGTAACTAACTTCATTCTAAACCGCAAAATCATTATGTAGGTTAACAACTCACAGTTCAAGCTTGTTTTAGAAAAAGAAAGTACACGCTTTCGTTAACAATTGTTTGTTTGCCGTCGATTTCAAAATGGAAAATCAAAAAGAACATTTTCGTCATATTTTGTTTTATTACTTCCGAAAAGGGAAAAACGCTGGGCAAGTTCATAAAACGTTATGTTATGTATATGGCGAAGATGCTTTAAAACTGCGGCAGTGTCAAAATTGGTTTACTAAATTTCGATCTGGAGATTTTTATGTGAAAGATGCACCACGCTCAGGAAGGCCAATCGAAATTGATGATGACAAAATAAAGGCACTGATCGATTCCAATCGGCGTTTAACGACACGAGAGATTGCTGAGAATCTTAACGTATCGAAATCGATTGTTGAAAACCATTCAAAACCACTTGGATACATTAGTAAGCTCGATATTTGGGTACCACGTGAGCTCAAAGAAATTCATCTCACTGAGCGTATTGACATCTGCGATTCTCTTTTGAAACGTGAGGAAAATGATCGATTTTTGAAACGTATAACAGGCGACGAAAAATCGATCGTCTACAACAACGTCTAACGAAAAAGATCGTGATGAACCTGCTGAAAGCACTTGAAAAGCAGATATTCACCAAAGAAAGATTATGCTGTCAGTCTGGTGGGACTTTAAAGGTATTGTGTAGTTTGAGCTGCTTGCAAGGAATCAAACCATTAATTCAGACGTATACTGTCGCCAACTGGATAAATTAAACGATGCCATCAAACAGAAACGTCGAGAATTGGTGAATCGCAAGGGTGTTGTGTTTCACCATGATAACGCTAGACCACGTACAAGTTTGGTCACTCGTGAAAAATTGTTGCAGCTTGGATGGGACGTGTTACCACATCCACCATATTCGCCAGACCTGGCACCATCAGATTACCATTGGTTTCGTTCTTTGCAAAATGCCTTGAATGGTAAAACCTTTACTGCTGATGAGGACATCAAATCGTTGTTGGAATTGTGTTTTGCTGAAAAAGATAAGAACTTTTTTGAGCGCGGAATCATGAAGTTGCCTGAAAAATGGCAAAAGATAATCAAACAAACTGGACAATATATTGTTTAATAAAGTTTTTGTTTCCCATGAAAAATTCGCCTTTTATTTATATAAAAAAAACGCAATTACTTTTTGGCCAACCCAATATATGGCGAAGATGCTTTAAAACTGCGGCAGTGTCAAAATTGGTTTACTAAATTTCGATCTGCAGATTTTTAGGTGAAAGATGCACCACGCTCAGGAAGGCCAATCGCAATTGATGATGACAAAATAAAGGCACTGATCGATTCCAATCGGCATTTAACGACACGAGAGATTGCTGAGAATCTTACCATATCGAAATCGAGTGTTGAAAACCATTCAAAACGACTTGGATACATTAGTAAGCTCGATATTTGGGTACCACGTGAGCTCAAAGAAATTCATCTCACTGAACGTATTGACATCTGCGATTCTCTTTTGAAACGTGAGGAAAATGATCGATTTTTGAAACGTATAACAGGCGACGAAAAATCGATCGTCTACAACAACGTCAAACGAAAAAGATCGTGATGAACCTGCTCGAAGCACTCGAAAAGCAGATATTCACCAAAGACAGATTATGCTGTCAGTCTGGTGGGACTGTGTATTTTGAGCTGCTTGCAAGGAATCAAACCATTAATTCAGACGTATACTGTCGCCAACTGGATAAATTAAACGATGCCATCAAACAGAAACGTCGAGAATTGGCGAATCGCAAAGGTGTTGTGTTTCACCATGATAACGCTAGACCACGTACAAGTTTGGTCACTCGTGAAAAATTGTTGCAGCTTGGATGGGACGTGTTACCACATCCACCATATTCGCCAGACCTGGCACCATCAGATTACCATTGGTTTCGTTCTTTGCAAAACGCCTTGAATGGTAAAACCTTTACTGCTGATGAGGACATCAAATCGTTGTTGGAATTGTTTTTTGCTGAAAAAGATAAGAACGTTTTTGAGCGCGGAATCATGAAGTTGCCTGAAAAATGGCAAAAGATAATCAAACAAACTGGACAATATATTGTTTAATAAAGTTTTTGTTTCCCATGAAAAATTCGCCTTTTATTTATATAAAAAAAACGCAATTACTTTTTGGCCAACCCAATATATGGCGAAGATGCTTTAAAACTGCGGCAGTGTCAAAATTGGTTTACTAAATTTCGATCTGCAGATTTTTATGTGAAAGATGCACCACGCTCAGGAAGGCCAATCGCAATTGATGATGACAAAATAAAGGCACTGATCGATTCCAATCGGCATTTAACGACACGAGAGATTGCTGAGAATCTTACCATATCGAAATCGAGTGTTGAAAACCATTCAAAACGACTTGGATACATTAGTAAGCTCGATATTTGGGTACCACGTGAGCTCAAAGAAAGTCATCTCACTAAGCGTATTGACATCTGCGATTCTCTTTTGAAACGTGAGGAAAATGATCGATTTTTGAAACGTATAACAGGCGACGAAAAATGGATCGTCTACAACAACGTCAAACGAAAAAGATCGTGATGAACCTGCTCGAAGCACTCGAAAAGCAGATATTCACCAAAGAAAGATTATGCTGTCAGTCTGGTGGGACTTTAAAGGTATTGTGTAGTTTGAGCTGCTTGCAAGGAATCAAACCATTAATTCAGACGTATACTGTCGTCAACTGGATAAATTAAACGATGCCATCAAACAGAAACGTCGAGAATTGGCGAATCGCAAAGGTGTTGTGTTTCACCATGATAACGCTAGACCACGTACAAGTTTGGTCACTCGTGAAAAATTGTTGCAGCTTGGATGGGATGTGTTACCACATCCACCATATTCGCCAGACCTGGCACCATCAGATTACCATTGGTTTCGTTCTTTGCAAAACGCCTTGAATGGTAAAACCTTTACTGCTGATGAGGATATGAAATCGTTGTTGGAATTGTTTTTTGCTGAAAAAGATAAGAACTTTTTTGAGCGCGGAATCATGAAGTTGCCTGAAAAATGGCAAAAGATAAACAAAATGGACAATATATTGTTTAATAAAGTTTTTGTTTCCCATGAAAAATTCGCCTTTTATTTATATTTAAAAAAACGCAATTACTTTTTGGCCAACCCAATATTTCGGTCTCTCTTTTCCACGTTCGTTCCTTGATCATACCTTCGCGCGCGTCGACGAGTCAACAGTAGCGGCGTTCATATCTCGGGAGTAATCCTCGGCAACAAGGGCGTCTTTAAGGACTCGGCCTCCGCCGGAATGGTGACGGACGATCGCGATAAACAAACTCGCGCGATTTACGAAGTAGACCATTCGCGTAGCTCGAAGGAGCGCGTATTTCGGGGCACAGCCTCGAGCCCGTACCCTGGAGCGTCTTCGGACCTCCCGAGATCCAACGAGTCTTCCCGTCGCAGCTCCAACATCGGCGTGCCCGATTGGTCGACATTTGCGCGCAACTGTGCGCCGGTTTTTACGATCCCGATCTGCTAACGAGTAGCCCGGCGCCTATTCCATCGGGAGTCTTATGCGGCGATAATTCTTCATTATCGTACATTGTTGCGCGCGCGCTGCGCTCGTCTAAATCGCTGCTGATGCCTCTGGAGATACGTATCTTTTTTCTTCTCTCTTTTTCCCTGCTCGCTTTTTTACAAGACCGCATCGTACAGTAATCAGGGGACGCACTTTTAATTGCCATCGTTTTTGCACGGCTAAATTTGACGTTTACGAGCGGACAGCGCAACGCACGCCGGCGGATCCGGGCGAATAATCAGCCACAAAGTAGTCGATACGAATTCAGTATTCATTACGGCATTGCCTGTCTGCCCGTCTGTCTGCCTCCCGTACCTTCCTCCTTGCTGATCGCGAGGATAAAACGAACCTTGAGTGACATAACGACTACAGTTTTTGCGAACGATTAATGCATGGGAAAACACCCTCGTTCTCATGTGCTCAAACGAGAACAAACGTGGATCACGAAGATGCAGCGACAGTTTGAGCTCCTTGTTTAATCTTCGACACTGTTCTATGAAAAAAAGGGAGCCAAGGATCGTAAGACCGAGACGAGGTGAAAGAAGAAATGCATTTGATGCTTCGCCAATGTGATACACGATCGCGAATGAACGCGCTATATCGATAATTTCGCGGCGTCGCGCGAATGAAGGCTCATTCCAAGTGCCGTCGGTACGACGTTTTCGAGGATTAATAATCGGAGCATTAATCTGCCCCGGTCGGGCTATATATTTGTTAATGAGTGCGAAACGAGTTCCTCAAGGAACGCTCCTTGAACGCGATCGCGGGACAGCCGGCGGTTTTCGCATTACGATTAAACATGATTTATCGCCGTGACTGCGTCTTCCGTGCTAGTAATTCCATCGGCACGTAATGGTATCTCTCGACAGGAAGCGGGAGGAGAGGGAGAGCGAGAGAGAGAGAGACAGAAATTTGCGCAGGCGAAGAGAGTCGGAGCGCAGCGCCGCGGACAAAGAAACGCACGGCCCTCCAACGTGCTAATTATGCGGAGCAAGTGCGACCTTCTTCGTGTAACATTGGAACGCTCGACTTGGACGGGTTCCCAATTGCTCCCGTCGCGATATAAACGCCGCGACAGACCGCGCCGAGATGAACCGTGGCCTCGCACATTCGTTACGTTAACGCGCGATTTTATTACGCGACCATTTTTAATCGTACCTTTAATAACACGCCTGATCCTTTCCGGAACGTCGCACCCATGGCGTCCTACCCTCCGTGTTATTACCGTTGCGTGCCAGACGACCCAATTCGCGGTTTCTCCTTTTCCTGGCAATCCTGGCGCGAGGGATCGATCCGCGACGATTGCGACTGCAAGCGAACCCGCAATTTATTTATTAATGCAAGTACACGAGTTGGATGATCAACGTTGACTCCTCATGCACGCAACGAGCCTTATCCGGTTACTCGTGGTTGCGAAGGGGATGAGGGGTAGGTTGTTTCTCGCGGATCATCGGCTCCCGCGGCATCATTTCCGCGGAAGCGACATAAATCTTTGTCGTCGTCATCGCTGCCGCCACCGCCGCGAGGAGTCTCGTACGGTCTCGAAAGCACTTAATCACAGTTACCCTTATTGAGCTTACAGATTTATCCACGCCCAGTAGCTTCAGCCCTATCATGCTGGCTGGATGATTACCCAGCTGCGTGCCAAATGACGCGCGAGACTGGACGGGCAGGATACAATAAAGTGCGGCCGGCACTTCATTATGCGCCGCTCGAGTATCGCGCGATAGCCACGCCGCGACGTTTTTCCGTTTCCATTAATGCGGATTTATTAGGAGTGTGATTTAGTTTTGAGGGTTTTGCAACAGATAGCTGTAGTGTCAGTTTGTTTCCGATAACTGTTCTTTCTTACAGTGTTGACATTATCCGTGACATTTAGTAGGATTATAGCAATAGATGCAATAACAGTCGTGTTTATATCATCGTAAAAATGCAACTTCCGAAACAGCATTTTCGACATGCGTTGCTTTTGTTTTTTAATCAAAAGAAAACTGCGGCTGACGGTTATAGAATTCTTGTGGAAACTTACGGTGATTCTGCCCCATCAATTAAGACGCGTGAAGGACAAAGAACGCTCGGGACAACCAAGAAAGCTTGAAAATGCAGATTTGCAAGCATATTGCACGAAAATCCAACACGATCCACTTCAGAACTTGCCAGAGCATTAAATGTCGATCGTACGACAGTTGCCAAACATTTACATGAAATGGGGAAAATTCAGAAAGAAGGGAAATGGGTTCGACATCAATTATCGGAAAGTGCCATTTGAACATTTGCATTTCGTTGATCGCCAGGCAAAAAAAGAAGAGTCTTGTCTCGGATTGTTACTGGGGATAAAAGTGGATCTATTTTGATAATCCGAAACGCAGAAAATCATGGGTGGATCCAGGCGAACCATCAACATCCACTCCGAGACGTAAGATTCACGGTTCAAAAGTAACGCTCTGTATTTGGTGGGATAGTGTACTATGAGCTGTTAAATCCGCATGAGACTGTCACGGCTGATCGTTATCGACACCAATTGTACAAGTTGAAGCAAGCATTGGACCAAAAACGACCACCAATTGCGAGTAAACGACGGAAAGTGATTCTTCTTCGTGACAACGCTCGACCTCACGTTGCGTTATCGGTGAAAGAAACACTATTAGAGCTTGAATGGCAAGTCTTACCGCACCCCGCGTATTGCTCCATGCGATTATTATTTGTTCCGGTGGATGCAAGACGCTTTAGAGGATACACACTTTGATAATTTCGAAGAAGTGCGAAAATTCGTCGACGAATGGATCGACTCAAAAGAAGAGTCATTTTATCGTGGTGGAATCCATCTCTTGCCAGAAAGATGGGAAAAAGTTATAGAAAACGAAGGAAAATATTTTGATGAAGGTATTCATTCCTTATCATATTTAAATACATGCGTTTTTGAGCAAAAAAACCCTCAAAACTAAATTACACCCCTAATAGTTTTGAGGGTTTTGCAACAGATGGCTGTAGTGTCAGTTTGTTTCCGATAACTGTTCTTTCTTACAGTGTTGACATTATCCGTGACATTTAGTAGGATTATAGCAATAGATGCAATAACAGTCGTGTTTATATCATCGTAAAAATGCAACTTCCGAAACAGCATTTTCGACATGCGTTGCTTTTGTTTTTTAATCAAAAGAAAACTGCGGCTGACGGTTATAGAATTCTTGCGGAAACTTACGGTGATTCTGCCCCATCAATTAAGACGCGTGAAGGACAAAGAACGCTCGGGACAACCAAGAAAGCTTGAAAATGCAGATTTGCAAGCATATTGCACGAAAATCCAACACGATCCACTTCAGAACTTGCCAGAGCATTAAATGTCGATCGTACGACAGTTGCCAAACATTTACATGAAATGGGGAAAATTCAGAAAGAAGGGAAATGGGTTCGACATCAATTATCGGAAAGTGCCATTTGAACATTTGCATTTCGTTGATCGCCAGGCAAAAAAAGAAGAGTCTTTTGTCTCGGATTGTTACTGGGGATAAAAAGTGGATCTATTTTGATAATCCGAAACGCAGAAAATCATGGGTGGATCCAGGCGAACCATCAACATCCACTCCGAGACGCAATATTCACGGTTGAAAAGTAATGCTCTGTATTTGGTGGGATAGTGTACTATGAACTGTTAAATCCGCACGAGACTGTCACGGCTGATCGTTATCGACACCAATTGTACAAGTTGAAGCAAGCACTGGACCAAAAACGACCACCAATTGCGAGTAAACGACGGAAAGTGATTCTTCTTCGTGACAACGCTCGAACTCACGTTGCGTTATCAGTGAAAGAAACACTATTAGAGCTTGAATGGCAAGTCTTACCGCACCCCGCGTATTGCTCCATGCGATTATTATTTGTTCCGGTCGATGCAACACGCTTTAGAGGATACACACTTTGATAATTTCGAAGAAGTGCGAAAATTCGTCGACGAATGGATCAACTCAAAAGAAGAGTCATTTTATCGTGGTGGAATCCATCTCTTGCCAGAAAGATGGGAAAAAGTTATAGAAAACGAAGGAAACTATTTTGATGAAGGTATTCATTCCTTATCATATTTAAATACATGCGTTTTTGAGCAAAAAAACCCTCAAAACTAAATTACACCCCTAATAGTTTTGAGGGTTTTGCAACAGATGGCTGTAGTGTCAGTTTGTTTCCGATAACTGTTTTTTCTTACAGTGTTGACATTATCCATGACATTTAGTAGCATTATAGCAATAGATGCAATAACAGTCGTGTTTATATCATCGTAAAAATGCAACTTCCGAAAGCTCTTTAGCATTTTCGACATGCGTTGCTTTTGTTTTTTAATCAAAAGAAAACTGCGGCTGACGGTTATAGAATTCTTGCGGAAACTTATGGTGATTCTGCCCCATCAATTAAGACGTGTGAAGGACAAAGAACGCTCGGGACAACCAAGAAAGCTTGAAAATGCAGATTTGCAAGCATTATTGCACGAAAATCCAACACGATCCACTTCAGAACTTGCCAGAGCATTAAATGTCGATCGTACGACAGTTGCCAAACATTTACATGAAATGGGGAAAATTCAGAAAGAAGGGAAATGGGTTCGACATCAATTATCGGAAAGTGCCATTTGAACATTTGCATTTCGTTGATCGCCAGGCAAAAAAAGAAGAGTCTTTTGTCTCGGATTGTTACTGGGGATAAAAAGTGGATCTATTTTGATAATCCGAAACGCAGAAAATCATGGGTGGATCCAGGCGAACCATCAACATCCACTCCGAGACGTAAGATTCACGGTTCAAAAGTAACGCTCTGTATTTGGTGGGATAGTGTACTATGAGCTGTCAAATCCGCACGAGACTGTCACGGCTGATCGTTATCGACACCAATTGTACAAGTTGAAGCAAGCATTGGACGAAAAACGACCGCCAATTGCGAGTAAACGACGGAAAGTGATTCTTTTTCGTGACAACGCTCGACCTCGCGTTGCGTTATCGGTGAAAGAAACACTATTAGAGCTTGAATGGCAAGTCTTACCGCACCCCGCGTATTGCTCCATGCGATTATTATTTGTTCCGGTGGATGCAAGACGCTTTAGAGGATACACACTTTGATAATTTCGAAGAAGTGCGAAAATTCGTCGACGAATGGATCGACTCAAAAGAAGAGTGATTTTATCGTCATCTCTTGCCAGAAAGATGGGAAAAAGTGATAGAAAACGAAGGAAAATATTTTGATGAAGGTATGCATTCATTATCATATTTAAATACATGCGTTTTTGAGCAAAAAAACCCTCAAAACTAAATTACACCCCTAATATATGGCGCCGCGACGGAGACGGGAAATATACCGCTTCGTCTTCCTCTTTCTTGTTTCTCTCACGTGCGGACTAGTACGATGAACGAAAACGCCAAGTTTCGTAATCGTACAGCCATCCTCTTCGCGCTGCTCGATCGGACACCCTAAATCTGGAACCGCAAGAGCGGATTACTCTCTCACGCGCGCGCGCACGGATTCGCGTTGATAATAAGTCCCCGGGCACGAAAATCGGAATTAATACCGCGTTACTATTCATCTTACCCCTCGCGATGATTTATCTCGCGCTCTGTCTCTTTCTCCCCATCGTTGCGCGGAACCCCCCCCCCCCCCGAGTCCCGTCGTCGTCGTCGTCGTCGTCGTCGGCTGCCACCTTCTCCCCGGGGTATACAGCGATTTTTGTTAATGCGTAATTGAATTTACGGAGCGTGTCTACTAGATTGTATCTGGGCTATAGATTTCAGCCGGGCGATGACCTTGGGGAGGCGTGGACTCGCGCGGTTCGATTCAATTCCCATTTATAACACCGTCACATCGAGAGTGGTGCCGTAAGTATCTGCAGCCGATTGTAAATACACACGTGTCCCGCGCGCGGATCGGGGTGCACACATCGCGGCCGCGCGCGTGTACACGCTCGCGCGGGGGTATGATGGCCGCGCGCAGCGCCGCGGTAAAATTCAATCAACTTCTTGCTCTTTTTTCTCCCTTGCACCTCGATCGGCCTCTCCCTTCCACCCTGTCGCTCCTCCGGGTCCGGCTCGACACTCCAGATCCCTCGTCAAATACTCGCAGATCGCGCGCACGCCGCACCCCGCACCCCTTTTCCTAGTCATGTGCCGCGCTCTCGCGCGCTTGCTCGCTCACGTCGATCCTTGAGAACTCATTAATATTCGTTCCATAATTGATACGTACCGATACCGATCGGAGAGAAGCTACGACCCCGCTGAGCGAAAGTTAATAACCCTCGTTAATTCGCGAGGACTTACTCCCCCCGGTAATGAGTGAGCCGGCCGCGTATAATAACTCGTGATGGTCCTCACCGAGATTGAGAAGAGGAGAAGGTCCTACGTGGGATCTCTCGACGCTTGATTAACAGGTGCTTTGCGTTCGTAACCGAGGACGAATTCATCTTGAGCCGGTGGAAGCAGGGGTTGGTACATAGACTCACGGGCACGTCGCTTCTCGAAGTTCGCATTAGAAAGTCACAAAACGACGAAGAAACGAGCGGAGAGCGCGCGTATCGAGCTTTGAAGTGCGCGAGCGGCGAGTGCAGGGGATCTTTGCTGTCTAAGAGACGCAAGAGTGCGGAACATGAGCGCGATACTATTTCAAGCCGACGCCTGCGACGGTCACTTAACGAGGTAACAGTCCTCGGGCAAATTGTTAGAGCCCGATCAGAGCTCGAGCGTTTAGCCGGCTCGTAACGCGATAGCGCGTGGGCCGTCCTAACGCGACTGTTAATTGTTTACCGATCATACTTTATGAAGGCTATCATTCAGCAGCTCTCGTTTCCCTTGCAAGGCGTGCGTCCATGCTCCGATTCGACGTTTTCTAACGAGTCACCAGCGATCGGCAGCGCCCGGGGCGCGCATCGCCTCGAAATGTTCTACGGCGACTATGACTCAAGTTTCCTCCCCGCGCCAGGCAGGGCAAGTTAATTTCGCTATTACGCTCCTTCCGTTCAGCCCGGCGCAAAAGTCCCATTTAATTAATCCTCGGGTAAACGCGAGCGAAAATCGTAAATAAACCGGGAGGACACACCCTCAGAAAGGATTTCTCATAACAAGACGAACAATATTCTTGACTAATTTAATCGTATTACAAGTATAAAAAATATGAAAATAAAACAATTTTTTATTTAAATCAGTAATTTCTATTCTTCTCTCTCGAATTAAATAAGATTGTCTTACTGTCTTGAGAAAAGAGTAACATATATACAGGGTGGCCCATTTTAATTTATACAGTCGATTTTTTAAAAACCTAAAAGAGATACGAAAAAATGTTTCAGACAGACACGTCACGATTTCGAGGGGGACATAAGATGATACCATTGGTTTGACCTTGAATAGTCGTTTGAAGGTCACCTTCAATTTCTTAAATTGAAACCCCAACTTTTTATTGCAGATTCTTATTCTCCATCGAAAAGTAAGTAACTTTTGTCTGAAACATTTTTCCGAAAAATGTCATCTTATGTCCTTAAAATGTCCTCAAAACTCATCTTGAAGATCATTTTAAGGACATAAGATGACATTTTTCGGAAAAATGTTTCAGACAAAAGTTGCATGTTTTCTCGCGTAGAATCCGAATCCGTAATAAAAAATACCATGTCTCATTAAAAAAACATTTCAGAATTCTAACTTCCGGTCTGAAATTTTTTTTAATGAGACATGGTATTTTTTTTATTACGGATTCGGATTCTACGCGAGAAAACATGCAACTTTTGTCTGAAACATTTTTCCAAAAAATGTCATCTTATGTCCTTAAAATGTCCTCAAAACTCATCTTGAAGATCATTTTAAGGACATAAGATGACATTTTTCGGAAAAATGTTTCAGACAAAAGTTACTTACTTTTCGATGGAGAATAAGAATCTGCAATAAAAAGTTGGGGTTTCAATTTAAGAAATTGAAGGTGATCTTCGCGTGACCTTCAAACGACTATTCAAGGTCAAACCAATGGTATCATCTTATGTCCCCCTCGAAATCGTGACATGTCTGTCTGAAACATTTTTTCGTATCTCTTTTAGTTTTTTAAAAAATCGACTGTATAAATTAAAATGGGCCACCCTGTATGTGTGTGTGTGTGTGTGTGTACGTGTACATCGCATGCAACCGCGTTTTTACTAACGGCGGTCAGTTATCGGGGATAACGCCAAATAAATGCGACTGTGCCATTCGCGATTACGAGATTCTGCTGCTTATTCGAGGTACGTAGATGCTTTGCAAATATATAAAATTCAGCGTGATTCAGGCGATCTTTATCTTCAACGATGTATTGCCACGCATTTTACGTTTCGCAGCGTTTCACCATGATATCCATCGATGTCGTTGAAAATTAATAAGCCAACTTTTCGCGACGGAGGAAGAATTCCAAGGATCAATTGTAGCAGTCGTCGTCTTTCGCGAAGATGATCAACGTTCTTTCTCTCTCGATAGTGCACCCTCAGAAAGGATTTCTGATAACAAGACGAAAAATATTCTTGACTAATTTAATCGTATTACAAGGATAAAAAATATGAAAATAAAACAATTTTTTATTTAAATCAGTAATTTCGATTCTTTTCTCTCGAATTAAATAAGATTGTCCTACTGTCTTGAGACAAGAGTAACATGTACACATTTATGCTTATATATTCTTGTATGCAGAATAATTTGATATTAGCGCCACTTTATAGTAGGCTTTGTCGATGTCGACGCATCATTTTCTCACAGTCGCTCGTCGACTCGGCGCTTCTGAGTCCTTTTTTCGGATAAAACGGTCAATATTTATGTGTTGCAATCGAAAATCGGGAAAGATTTACAATGAATAAGTGCAATACTCTACAAGAAATATTAAAAGATATGGAAATGTAAGTATGTACAATATACTTACCTGAGAAATGAGATTCGAGATAAGACATTTCCATACCTTTTAATATTTCTTGTAGAGTATTGCACTTATTCATTGTAAATAACAGAAACACTTTCCCGGTTTTCGATTGCAACACATAAATATTGGCCGTTTTGTGCAGATTCTACAACTTCTCTTACAAGAATAGAATAAGATGTCTTTTAGATCTCACAATATTCTTAAATCAAGAATATTGTGAACTTGCTACAAATTTTTATCCAAATCCTTCTGAGAAAATTAATGAGCTAGCAGCAAGATTATTTTAATCTAGATTTTCGATTTTCTATTCGAGAGTAAAATATGCTTCTTTTCACTAATAAATATGATTGTCGCTATAGCGATCTTCTTTTATGATAGATTAAAGAGTAATAGCATTAAGTCCAGAAATCTTTTCTGTGGGTGGACGTACGCATCCACGCGAGTATGCGAGCCGCATTTCCTGCTCGGCACGGGCGAGTTCCATTGGTTGCACCAGCGAAGCGGATTGCAACCGTGTTCGTACGGTTTCGTCGCTTTTTGACAAAGACACGTATATATTGACGTGTCTCTGGGAGAGTTGAGGCTTGGTGCATAAGCGGTGCGTTAATGAGTGAATTTATGATTAATTGTGAACGTCACGACATGTCTTCTTCCCACGCGAGAATTCTTCGTTATCGATGTAGAGAGATAAAAATGTTGATACGTATAATTCATGATAATACACCCTCAGAAAGGATTTCTGATAACAAGACGAAAAATATTCTTGACTAATTTAATCGTAGTACAAGTATAAAAAATATGAAAATAAAACAATTTTTAATTTAAATCAGTAATTTCGATTCTTTTCTCTCGAATTAAATAAGATTGTCTTACTGTCTTGAGACAAAAGTAACATGTACACATTTATGCTTATACAGGGTGGGGGCAATAACTATTACCACCTTAAATATCTTCGAATTTATAAGGTCCAGATGAAAATTTATGTAATCAAAATTATACGGTACGGAGGGGGCTAACATATGGCGATAATAATTTTTGTCCTGGTGGAGGCGCTTCGAAGATATCAAGGTCACCTTCATTTTTTTTAATGGGTTCGGTATGTTTTTTTTTCATGCTTCTTTTGAATAATAAATATGATTGTCGCTATAGCGATCTTATTTTATGATAGATTAAAGAGTAATAGCATTAAGTCCAGAAATCTTTTCTGTGGGTGCAGGCGATACTCCTGTGGATAAAAGAGAACCGCCGCCGCGATAAGAGACTCTCGAGCTAAGTTCGAGCGGTCTGCCGAGCAAGCAGCGAAGAAACTATGCGCGAGTCGAGCTCTCGAGCTCATCAACGGGCAACTTCTTGCAAGTTACGAGTCGGCCGATTGATGAGTTGCGTTCATTAGGGATACGGAATCGATCTCGATTCATTACTTTATTACTCGCGCAAGAGCGACAGTATTACGAGGAAAAAAAGAGGTGGAAAACTCACGATAATACAATCGATAGCAGATGGGAAAGATTCGCGACGGCGAGACAGTCGGACATTAACGGCCACTCCTGAAATCTCGCTCGTTCCGATAGGGGCGCAGGGTAAAATGCGTTGGCCCGCAAACTGGGACGGCGATTCCCCGGGATGTATCCACGGGGAAGAAATTCGTTCCGTCGTGCCGGCCAATTTACCGGCAGTATCACCAAGACATATCGAAGTTCTAAATTTGCGATTTGCACCAAAGTTCGACACTGTTTGCGCAGCATACGCCACGGTTAGTTCGCTGGTGGTCACGTGAGACCGGGTCTCACGTCTTGTACTGGTACTATAGCTCGCATTCTGTTGGCCGGACACTTGGCGACGACCCATCCCTCATCCCTGTCGTAGCCGTCCGAGCTTCCAGGTACCGTCCAGTCACTGAACTCTCGAGCAACTTCTGTTATTATAAGTTAACCCCGGGCCCTACGCCCCCGACCCCACCAGCCTGGCTCAGATTATGGCCATCAGCCAGCGACCCGAGATCTGGGTAACGCCGCGTCCAACTTTGCTTCGTTTGTACAAGGAAGCGTCTCAGGTCATCCGAAGAATAACACGTTCGATCGCCGGAACCTTCTTCCGGAACCGAGATCGGCGAAAGTATGTGCTTTAGTCAATTTTGACGGTTACGGATGTCGCCTGCTTTTAATATCTTGTGTCCAATCAGCGTTTGATCCATCACACTTTTTGGAAGAGGATGCATTCGCATCTTTGCCGTAACGAAAGTAATCAGCCTGCGAGGATGCCTCGAGAAATGATATCGAAATTTGTATATATGTAAGTATTAACACACAACTAAACTTCGGAGTGGATAGAGCAGGACGTTCATGATCGATTGCACAAACACAAGACCTGAAGATCTTTTAAATTGTTTCAGCATCGATCACAGCAAGGACCACGAGAGTCTGCATGCTAACGAAGCGAAGCGTAGGATCCACAGCTGAATAATCTGCGGGGTTAAAAACCGCGTACGTATTCGACTTTAAAGGGCGATACACTTTCGGAGGCAGCAAATGCAAAAGAGAAGAGAGTGAAGCAGCTTTACGAGAGCGGAAAGTTGCGCGCTGGAGATATAAAGCAAGCACGTCGCATATAACTTACAATCAGCCGGGCTGGCTCGCCTTCCTCTCCGCTTCACTCTCGACGTTTCTCCAGCAGCAGCTACCGCGCCGGGTTTACCTTGAACTCGGCATCAAAGTTCGACTTGGCAGAATTTATGACAACGGTGACGCTAAAACGCGCTAACTTCCAAGTTCCACACGATTCGAGAGAATTCCTGCTTGGCTGCCTGCCGAGTAAACATCGCGCGTCTGAAATATTCAAGAGACGCATGGCGGGTGCAATAAAATTAAATAAAACACACCAACCGTTTGAGCGCTCCGGGCCCCCGCTAAAATTTTAAGTGGCACTGTTTAAAAAAATGGGTCGTGTAACGGCGCGTATATGATCCCGAATTTACGCATCTTCGCACGCGTTTACGCGCGAATAAACTTTCCTCCGCTCTTCAAGCATTACATCTCATCGTGGTCGTCGTGTAAAAGTTGTACGATGTTACTCACAAAGTAGCTCGTGACTCTTCGCGGCCGATCGTCACCACTCCTGTTCATTTGCATCATCGTGCATGTAACGTTTGATAAGACTGACGGATGTAGCGCGTCGATATATCGCATCGCCTTGGTATCGGCGTCCTCGAATGCCGAGCGAACCGAATGGAGCTCCTGCACCCTCAGAAAGGATTTCTGATAACAAGAAAAATTCTTGACTACTTTAATCGCATTACAAGTATAAAAAATATGAAAATAAAACAATTTTTACTTTAAATCAGTAATTTCTATTCTTCTCTCTCGAATTAAATAAGATTGTCTTACTGTCTTCAGACAAGAGTAACGTATATATGTGTGTGTGTGTGTACGTGTACATCGCATGCAACCGCGTTTTTACTAACGGCGGTCAGTTATCGGGGATAACGCCAAATAAATGCGACTGTGCCATTCGCGATTACGAGATTCCGCTGCTTATTCGAGGTATGTAGATGCTTTGCAAATATATAAAATTCAGCGTGATTCAGGCGATCTTTATCTTCAACGATGTATTCCCACGCATTTTACGTTTCGCAGCGTTTCACCATGATATCCATCGATGTCGTTGAAAATTAATAAGCCAACTTTTCGCGACGGAGGAAGAATTCCAAGGATCAATTGTAGCAGTCGTCGTCTTTCGCGAAGATGATCAACGTTCTTTCTCTCTCGATAGTGCACCCTCAGAAAGGATTTCTGATAACAAGACGAAAAATATTCCTGACTAATTTAATCGTATTACAAGGATAAAAAATATGAAAATAAAACAATTTTTTATTTAAATCAGTAATTTCTATTCTTCTCTCTCGAATTAAATAAGATTGTCTTACTGTCTTCAGACAAGAGTAACATGTACACATTTATGCTTATATATTCTTGTATGCAGAATAATTTGATATTAGCGCCACTTTATAGTAGGCTTTGTCGATGTCGACGCATTATTTTCTCAGTCGCTCGTCGACTCGGCGCTTCTGCGTCCTTTATTCGGATAAAACGGCCAATATTTATGTGTTGCAATCGAAAACCGGGAAAGTGTTTCTGTTATTTACAATGAATAAGTGCAATACTCTACAAGAAATATTAAAAGATATGAAAATGTAAGTGAGTATGTACAATATACTTACTTGAGAAATAAGATTCGAGATAAGACATTTCCATACCTTTTAATATTTCTTGTAGAGTATGGAAATTATTCATTGTAAATAACAGAAACACTTTCCCGGTTTTCGATTGCAACACATAAATATTGGCCGTTTTGTGCAGATTCTACAAATTCTCTTAGAAGAATAGAATAAGATGTCTTTTAGATCTCACAATATTCTTAAATCAAGAATATTTTGAACTTGCTACAAATTTTTATCCAAATCCTTCTGAGAAAATTAATGAGCTAGCACCAAGATTATTTTAATCTAGATTTTCGAATTTTCTATTCGAGATTAAAATATGCTTCTTTTCAATAATAAATATGATTGTCGCTATAGCGATCTTATTTTATGATAGATTAAGGGGGGAGCCTGCTTTAGAACGTTGAAAATAAGGTATAATTTTACGAATTATTTTGGAGAAACTATACAGCGGATTATTATAAAACTTTGATGCATTTATTAGTACATGTTTAAAGACAAAAAAAATTATTTTTCGATTTAAATATATCGCCTGTAGAGGTCGTCCTGGAGGCATCTTAGTGCAGCCGGCATTGTAAATTGGTGAGCATTCTCCCGCCTCCAAATTTCATCCAAACTGAAAAATTGAAATATTTTCTCGTTATTTATGAATTCCCATCGTCGATGAACCTGTAATATTCATAAAAACATTAAGTTAAACAATTACTTTTGCATGAAAAAGTTCAAAACCTTTGCCTAAAAATCGTACTTTTGTGTTCTAAGCTCCACCGTTTTGGCACTTTTCAACTTTTTTCTTCGCGTGCATTACGAGTATCATCATTACATTCGCCGTTCGCAGCGCAGCGTTAAGGGGGAGCCTGCTTTAGAACGTTGAAAATAAGGTATAATTTTACGAATTATTTTGGAGAAACTATACAGCGGATTATTATAAAACTTTGATGCATTTATTAGTACATGTTTAAAGACAAAAAAATTATTTTTTGATTTGAATATATCGCCTGTAGAGGTCGTCCTGGAGGCATCTTAGTGCAGCCGGCATTGTAAATTGGTGAGCATTCTCCCGCCTCCAAATTTCATCCAAACTGAAAAATTGAAATATTTTCTCGTTATTTATGAATTCCCATCGTCGATGAACCTTTAATATTCATAAAAACATTAAGTTAAACGATTACTTTTGCATGAAAAAGTTCAAAACCTTTGCCTAAAAATCGTACTTTTGTGTTCTAAGCTCCACCGTTTTGGCACTTTTCAACTTTTTTCTTCGCGTGCATTACGAGTATCATCATTACATTCGCCGTTCGCAGCGCAGCGTTAAGGGGGAGCCTGCTTTAGAACGTTGAAAATAAGGTATAATTTTACGAATTGTTTTGGAGAAACTATACAGCGGATCATTATAAAACTTTGATGCATTTATTAGTACATGTTTAAAGACAAAAAAATTATTTTTTGATTTGAATATATCGCCTGTAGAGGTCGTCCTGGAGGCATCTTAGTGCAGCCGGCATTGTAAATTGGTGAGCATTCTCCCGCCTCCAAATTTCAACCAAACTGAAAAATTGAAATATTTTCTCGTTATTTATGAATTCCCATCGTCGATGAACCTTTAATATTCATAAAAACATTAAGTTAAACAATTACTTTTGCATGAAAAAGTTCAAAACCTTTGCCTAAAAATCGTACTTTTGTGTTCTAAGCTCCACCATTTTGGCACTTTTCAACTTTTTTCTTCTCTCTTTGGTTCATCGACGATGGGAACTCATAAATAACGAGAACATATTTCAATTTTTCAGTTTAGACGAAATTTGGAGGCAGGAGAATGCTCACCAATTTACAATGCGGCTGCACTAAGATGCCTCCAGGACGACCTCTACAGGCGATATATTCAAATCGAAAAATAATTTTTTTTATCTTTAAACATGTACTAATAAATGCATCAAAGTTTTATAATGATCCGCTGTATAGTTTCTCCAAAAACAATTCGTAAAATATACCTTATTTTCAGCGTTCTAAAGCAGGCTCCCCCCTTAAGTCCAGAAATCTTTTCTGTGGGTGTGGTCGTACGTGACGAGTCACATAAACGCTCACTTACGGCGTACGCGAAGGGAGAAAGAGAAAGAGAGAAAGAGAGAAGGAAAAAAAACAGGATTGTGCTTTATGGAAGACAATGTCCCGAAAAGAAATCGATAACTTAATTAAAGCGGCTGGGGTCCCCACGGCCGAGAATCGGTTGTTCAGTTCACGCCACGAGGACCTGTATTACACGAATACGCATAACATTCACGCTCATAAACCAGCCGCGATTTCATTAACTTATCTCTTACGCCGGTATGCATGCGTGACTTGAAGAAGTAAAATCAGCCAATTATATCGGCCGCGCGAGCGACCGACCGAGTGTACCTCGTACATTTTTATCTTTAAGGGCTCGCCGTTCCGCTCAAGGGCGTCATTATTATTCGTACGACACTTTATACAGTTCCTCGGATAGTTACGACGGGCGTATATTCTCTTTGCGACAATTTAACCAATTAAGATAGCATCTCCCGAGAGGATCATCCAGTCCCTATAGTCGTGCGCGCGCGCGGTGAAGTATTTCCCCTTCAACGACTATTCAAACGGAGAAACAGTCGTTTATTTTTGCGCTTTCACTCGACAACGGTATCGATTGATCTCCAGTAGCTTTTAATCAATTTCAGTCTTACGGGATGACGCCGCATTTAATCATGCAGAGGCGACACTAGCAATTATCATTCCTTCCTTTTTATGCCGGCGTTTAACTCGTCGCAGCTCGCCCGATTTCATTCGCTCGACGATCCTCGCGCTTGATCGTTAAGGCCTTTCTTGAGGAACTCGAGAAACTCTCTCGCTTGAGATACGCGCGACACGCGATATGCCAGCTAGAGGATCCTTGGACGTGCGCGGGCGGTGGAAGCGGACTTGCTCGTCGCCGAGCTGGACGGAAGGATACCCGGCTAGCTATTGCGACAATAGATACGCGGCGGACAGCACAATGGTCATTGCAAATCAGGGCATTTGAAAAATCTGACAGGATATATGCTGACTCGGCCTCGTATATCGCGTCGCGCGCGGGCCGCAGTGCCGCCCATTAAATACAGCATTATGCTACCCAGCAACCGGACCGCGACTTCAGCCACGTAATGGTAATTGCTGGGATGTATATAGTGCCGCAACGCCGTTTTCGGCAAGCTGCCATTTCTCGAGGACGCGTCTCTCGCGTCGTTCTTCCTTGGCGAGCGAGCGTGGGTTCTTCTTCGATGCCGTTCGATCGCTGCATCTGTATTCCCGAAGCAGCGGAGCCGCGTTCACCGCGATCTTTGCTCGGAGCTCCTCATGAATTCGTTATCAAGTTCGGTGAGAGTGAGAGAGGATGGGAGATTGAATGAAATCCAAGGAAATACGCGGTGTAAACCCGCTGCTCGAGCCATTCGGACAATTTCACACGAGGCCGCGCTATTTGGAGCTTCGCGGGCAATCAAGAATATCGAAAAGGGGATTATCCGTGGAGGCGAACCGGAGGAAGACAAATGCAAGGAGGAGAGAGAGGAGACCCGCGGGACGAGGCGCAGGCTAGGTCAAGCTGGTCGATCTAACTGCGGGTAGACACGCGACAGAGTCTCCATAATTCCTTGCGAATATGAGACGAAGCCCGCAACTGCAGGCCGGCTTTCAGCACCTCCTTTTCTCCATCTTTCCTCGCGCGCGCCGCACTTACGCGCGTTTACCACCATTCCCTCCCGCCCGCGCACTCTTTGTCTCTAATCAGCGGGAGCAGTGATTCACGGGGAATTAAAGCGGCTCTCAATCACCGTGACAGTCCGACCATCTTGCCACTTCATGAAGACCGATGACCGACATTACTTCGCGACGCGAGCCAAGTAACATTATCGCCGCGGACAATTAAAAAAAGAACGAGAGAGACGCCGCGAAAGGCGGAGAGAACGGAGGCAGGCCCCGGTGGAAAGGTAGACCGCGATCGCGATCGCGATCGCGATCAATCGCGGCGCGGTATCCTAATAATCAGGCGCATTGATGCACGATTTTTCCACGTCGACTAACGACGCCGTAACCCGCGGACATTATTATCGGGGCGAGCGTGTAATCAGCATTAATCCCGGAATTATTATTAATTGCACCGTGCACCGCGAGGCCAACAACCGTGGCAACGGTAGTAGCCTCGGTCCCACCCAGGCCCCTTCTCGCGTGCGCGAGAATAAAGCCTTTCTCTCGTATGTATAACTCCCCGGCGCAAAACCAGTTATCGAGAGAGCAGGTGACCCGAAAAGGATACCGGCGCTGATTTCTAACGTAGGTGAGCTCGTAAATCTATCCGCCGACAGGCCGGCCGGTCTGTATCGCGCGATCACAAGGACGTTAATTAACGGACGACTAATATATCGATTACTTACCCCGGATTGCGATTACCGCTTAATGCGAAATTATGGCTTCCCGTTCTCTCTCGCTATAGGGTTTCGCGTTCCTACGTTTTGCTACCTACCAAGCTAAGTTTCCCGACAAAGTAGTGAGGTAATCGTAAAGCGGAGCGGGTTGCAAGAGAGAGAATAAGTTGCACCTGTGATATTATATTATGCGTTAATTACTCCGCTTTAGTTCCCGGAGCGAATCGCCGAGTGCAACGTTAGTTATCGCTTTTCCTTCATTTGTACTTGCTTCCTCGCGTACTTGCCTCTCTAACGCTCGTCTTGGTTCGCGCACCCACAGAAAAGATTTCTGGACTTAATGCTATTACTCTTTAATCTATCATAAAATAACATCGCTATAGCGACAATCATATTTATTATTCAAAAGAAGCATATTTTAATCTCGAATAGAAAATTCGAAAATCTAGATTAAAATACTCTTGGTGCTATCTCATTAATTTTCTCAGAAGGATTTGGATAAAAATTTGTAGCAAGTTCAAAATATTCTTGATTCAAGAATATTGTGAGATCTAAAAGACATCTTATTCTATTCTTCTAAGAGAATTTGTAGAATCTGAACAAAACGGCCAATATTTATGTGTTGCAATCGAAAACCGGGAAAGTGTTTCTGTTATTTACAATAAATAAGTGCAATACTCTACAAGAAATATTAAAAGGTATGGAAATGTCATCTCGAATCTCATTTCTCAGGTAAGTATATTGTACATACTTACATTTCTATATCTTTTAATATTTCTTGTAGAGTATTGCACTTATTCATTGTAAATCTTTCCCGATTTTCGATTGCAACACATAAATATTGACCGTTTTATCCGAATAAAGGACGCAGAAGCGCCGAGTCGACGAGCGACTGTGAGAAAATGATGCGTCGACATCGACAAAGCCTACTATAAAGTGGCGCTAATATCAAATTATTCTGCATACAAGAATATATAAGCATAAATTTGTACATGTTACTCTTGTCTCAAGACAGTAAGACAATCTTATTTAATTCGAGAGAGAAGAATAGAAATTACTGATTTAAATAAAACATTGTTTTATTTTCATATTTTTTATATTTGTAATACGATTAAATTAGTCAAGAATATTTTTCGTCTTATCAGAAATCCTTTCTGAGGGTGTATTATCATGCATTATACGTATCAACATTTTTATCTCTCTACATCGATAACGAAGAATTCTCGCGTGGGAAGAAGACATGTCGTGACGTTCACAATTAATCATAAATTCACTCATTAACGCACCGCTTATGCACCAAGCCTCAACTCTCCCAGAGACACGTCAATATATACGTGTCTCTGTCAAAAAGCGACGAAACCGTACGAACGCGGTTGCACTCCGCTTCGCTGATGCAACCGATGGAACTCGCCCGCACCGAGCAGCAAATGCGGCTCGCATACTCGCGCGGATGCGTACGTCCACCCACAGAAAAGATTTCTGGACTTAATGCTACTACTCTTTAATCTATCATAAAAGAAGATCGCTATAGCGACAATCATATTTATTAGTGAAAAGAAGCATATTTTAATCTCGAATAGAAAATTCGAAAATTTAGATTAAAATAATCTTGATGCTATCTCATTAATTTTCTCAGAAGGATTTGGATAAAAATTTGTAGCAAGTTCACAATATTCTTGATTTAAGAATATTGTGAGATCTAAAAGACATCTTATTCTATTCTTGTAAGAGAAGTTGTAGAATCTGCACAAAACGGCCAATATTTATGTGTTGCAATCGAAAATCAGGAAAGTGTTTCTGTTATTTACAATGAATAAGTGCAATACTCTACAAGAAATATTAAAAGGTATGGAAATGTCTTATCTCGAATCTTATTTCTCAAGTAAGTATATTGTACATACTCACTTACATTTCCATATCTTTTAATATTTCTTGTAGAGTATTGCACTTATTCATTGTAAATCTTTCCCGATTTTCGATTGCAACACATAAATATTGGCCGTTTTCTCCGAATAAAGGACGCAGAAGCGCCGAGTCGACGAGCGACTGTGAGAAAATGATGCGTCGTCATCGACAAAGCCTACTATAAAGTGGCGCTAATATCAAATTATTCTGCATACAAGAATATATAAGCATAAATGTGTACATGTTACTCTTGTCTCAAGACAGTAAGACAATCTTATTTAATTCGAGAGAGAAGAATAGAAATTACTGATTTAAATAAAAAATTGTTTTATTTTCATATTTTTTATACTTGTAATACGATTAAATTAGTCAAGAATATTTTTCGTCTTGTTATCAGAAATCCTTTCTGAGGGTGTATTATCATGCATTATACGTATCAACATTTTTATCTCTCTACATCGATAACGAAGAATTCTCGCGTGGGAAGAAGACATGTCGTGACGTTCACAATTAATCATAAATTCACTCATTAACGCACCGCTTATGCACCAAGCCTCAACTCTCCCAGAGACACGTCAATATATACGTGTCTCTGTCAAAAAGCGACGAAACCGTACGAACGCGGTTGCACTCCGCTTCGCTGATGCAACCGATGGAACTCGCCCGCACCGAGCAGCAAATGCGGCTCGCATACTCGCGCGGATGCGTACGTCCACCCACAGAAAAGATTTCTGGACTTAATGCTACTACTCTTTAATCTATCATAAAAGAAGATCGCTATAGCGACAATCATATTTATTAGTGAAAAGAAGCATATTTTAATCTCGAATAGAAAATTCGAAAATCTAGATTAAAATAATCTTGGTGCTATCTCATTAATTTTCTCAGAAGGATTTGGATAAAAATTTGTAGCAAGTTCACAATATTCTTGATTTAAGAATATTGTGAGATCTAAAAGACATCTTATTCTATTCTTGTAAGAGAAGTTGTAGAATCTGCACAAAACGGCCAATATTTATGTGTTGCAATCGAAAACCAGGAAAGTGTTTCTGTTATTTACAATGAATAAGTGCAATACTCTACAAGAAATATTAAAAGGTATGGAAATGTCTTATCTCGAATCTTATTTCTCAAGTAAGTATATTGTACATACTCACTTACATTTCCATATCTTTTAATATTTCTTGTAGAGTATTGCACTTATTCATTGTAAATCTTTCCCGATTTTCGATTGCAACACATAAATATTGGCCGTTTTATCCGAATAAAGGACGCAGAAGCGCCGAGTCGACGAGCGACTGTGAGAAAATAATGCGTCGACATCGACAAAGCCTACTATAAAGTGGCGCTAATATCAAATTATTCTGCATACAAGAATATATAAGCATAAATGTGTACATGTTACTCTTGTCTCAAGACAGTAAGACAATCTTATTTAATTCGAGAGAGAAGAACAGAAATTACTGATTTAAATAAAACATTGTTTTATTTTCATATTTTTTATACTTGTAATACGATTAAATTAGTCAAGAATATTTTTCGTCTTGTTATCAGAAATCCTTTCTGAGGGTGCACTATCGAGAGAGAAAGAACGGTGATCATCTTCGCGAAAGACGACGACTGCTACAATTGATCCTTGGAATTCTTCCTCCGTCGCGAAAAGTTGGCTTATTAATTTTCAACGACATCGATGGATATCATGGTGAAACGCTGCGAAACGTAAAATGCGTGGCAATACATCGTTGAAGATAAAGATCGCCTGAATCACGCTGAATTTTATATATTTGCAAAGCATCTACATACCTCGAATAAGCAGCGGAATCACGTAATCGCGAATGGCACAGTCGCATTTATTTGGCGTTATCCCCGATAACTGACCGCCGTTAGTAAAAACGCGGTAGTATGCGATGTACACACACACACACACACACACACACATATATATATATATATATATGTTACTCTTGGCTCAAGGCAGTAAGACAATCTTATTTAATTCGAGAGAGAAGAATAGAAATTACTGATTTAAATAAAAAATTGTTTTATTTTCATATTTTTTATACTTGTAATACGATTAAATTAGTCAAGAATATTGTTCGTCTTGTTATCAGAAATCCTTTCTGGGGGTGCGTGTCTGTCGAAACGCACACGAATTTCGATCTTGTATAAATTATTAATATTATCGAGTGATTCTTCTGCTTGCACATCCTGTCTCGTGTGTTTCAATGCGTTCTTACTTGTTTGCATGACATCGCTTCTTACACGAAACAATGTCAAACTACTATTTTCAGCGATTTTTTTCGCACGTTCGCATCGCCAGTGTGACGTCGGGAACGCTCGTTATCCTCAGCATTACATCTTTTACGTAACGATTAAATATGTCGCGCACATTTTTCACACGGGTAAGCCCATCGCGCGTTAAAATCGCCAAGTTGAGAACCAGCGCGGTAACCAGTAAGCTAGAAATCCAAGCGGTAACAAGAGGCTACGTTTAGGGGCAGTAAGCAGTAATGTATTCCGTCGGAGAAGTGAAGCATGCATATTCTAGATATATTATAAATAATTACTCAATTATATCTTTGGAAAGGCAATGAATAAAGATGTCTGTTGCCGGGCTGTAGGGAAGGAGGGCTGGCGAGCTAATAAAAAAAAACTTGCGTTGAATATTCAAACGCAACAAACTAGGTACACGGGGGTGCTAGGGGGCGGCCGGGGGGGCAGAGGAAGTCGGCAGGGGTCACGAGGCGAGGGGGAGGGTGAGCTTATTTCAAATGGAGATCCATATTATACCCTCTTCTTACCGCAACGTACTTTTGTTTCCAGATTTCGCGATTTTCGTGCCGTGCTCGAGTGCGCCGGATGCCGGAAGAGGACCGTACTTGAATTTCTAAACGGAACACTTCTCGCGACCTGCTTGTAAACCCCTCCGCCCCCTCACCCACGGTAAACCCCCGCGACTGTTTTTATCGATGACTAATTATTTGTATTAATCGATGCTCACGAAAACGCAGGGTGTGTACGCTCCCCCGCGTTTCTCGCTTCCTCGGTCGTCCTCATTTGATTCGCATCGCGATCAGAGAGAGAGAGAGAGAGGGTACAGGGCAGTACAGGTGGAATCCTTAGAGTCGGAGCTTGCAGTTTCCGCGGGTCGAACGCGTAATCGGGATTCGAGCGTTATAATTCGCTGAATCTGATAACGGATCGGATGTCGGTGGCGCGTAAAAGTTTATACGGCCAAATGAAATCGCGCGAGCCGGACGGACATTGAGAAAACGTTGCAAACACGTGATACAATTGCTAAATTAAAATCGACGAAATACGACGTGTATGGCTTTAAGAGTACTCGCGTGTGTATGTCCGAATAAATAAAGAAACAGAATGCACATTAAAGTTAAAATGCATCGGAGCGACTGGAGTAATCGTGGTCGAAAAACGCGATGCGGATTTAGAATAATCCCGTATAAATATTCGCGATACATTAGGAGCGTTCTATTCGGAGATAGCACGAAGCTATCTGAAGTTTCTATTTCGGTTCAGCCGACGTGTCCGACGTGTCCGACGTGTCACTTGAAGATTGAGGGAACGTGTTTAAAGTGACGCCTGTCACTGCGATTTCCGATGCATCCGAAACATCCGACGCGGATCGTTAACGTAATTCGCGTGGAACCGTTTATCCGCTAACTGGTGCACCATCAGAAAGGATTTCTGATAACAAGACGAAAGATATTCTTGACTAATTTAATCGTATTACAAGTAAAAAAAATATGAAAATAAAACAATTTTTTATTTAAATCAGTAATTTCGATTCTTCTCTCTCGAATTAAATAAGATTGTCTTACTGTCTTGAGACAAGAGTAACATGTACACATTTATGCTTATATATTCTTGTATGCAGAATAATTTGATATTAGCGCCACTTTATAGTAGGCTTTGTCGATGACGACGCATCATTTTCTCACAGTCGCTCGTCGACTCGGCGCTTCTGCGTCCTTTATTCGGAGAAAACGGCCAATATTTATGTGTTGCAATCGAAAATCGGGAGATTTACAATGAATAAGTGCAATACTCTACAAGAAATATTAAAAGATATGGAAATGTAAGTGAGTATGTACAATATACTTACTTGAGAAATAAGATTCGAGATAAGACATTTCCATACCTTTTAATATTTCTTGTAGAGCATTGCACTTATTCGTTGTAAATAATAGAAACACTTTCTCGGTTTTCGATTGCAACACATAAATATTGGCCGTTTTGTGCAGATTCTACAAATTCTCTTAGAAGAATAGAATAAGATGTCTTTTAGATCTCACAATATTCTTAAATCAAGAATATTTTGAACTTGCTAGACATTTGTCTCTAAATCCTTCTGAGAAAATTAATGAGATAGCATCAAGATTATTTTAATCTAGATTTTCGAATTTTCTATTCGAGATTAAAATATGCTTCTTTTCACTAATAAATATGATTGTCGCTATAGCGATCTTCTTTTATGATAGATTAAAGAGTAATAGCATTAAGTCCAGAAATCTTTTCTGTGGGTGTACGTACGCATCCGCGCGAGTATGCGAGCCGCATTTGCTGCTCGGCGCGGGCGAGTTCCATCGGTTGCACCAGCGAAGCGGATTGCAACCGCGTTCGTACGGTTTCGTCGCTTTTTGACAGAGACACGTATATATTGACGTGTCTTTGGGAGAGTTGAGGCTTGTTGCATAAGCGGTGCGTTAATGAGTGAATTTATAATTAATTGTGAACGTCACGACATGTCTTCTTCCGACGCGAGAATTCTTCGTTATCGATGTAGAGAGATAAAACTGTTGTTACGTATAATGCATGATAATACACCCTCAGAAAGGATTTCTGATAAGACGAAAAATATTCTTGACTAATTTAATCGTATTACAAGTATAAAAAATATGAAAATAAAACAATTTTTTATTTAACTCAGTAATTTCGATTCTTCTCTCTCGAATTAAATAAGATTGTCTTACTGTCTTGAGACAAGAGTAACATGTACACATTTATGCTTATATATTCTTGTATGCAGAATAATTTGATATTAGCGCCGCTTTATAGTAGGCTTTGTCGATGACGACGCATCATTTTCTCACAGTCGCTCGTCGACTCGGCGCTTCTGCGTCCTTTATTCGGAGAAAACGGCCAATATTTATGTGTTACAATCGAAAATCGGGAGATTTACAATGAATAAGTGCAATACTCTACAAGAAATATTAAAAGATATGGAAATGTAAGTAAGTATGTACAATATACTTACTTGAGAAATAAGATTCGAGATAAGACATTTCCATACCTTTTAATATTTCTTGTAGAGCATTGCACTTATTCATCGTAAATAACAGAAACACTTTCCCGATTTTCGATTGCAACACATAAATATTGGCCGTTTTGTGCAGATTCTACAAATTCTCTTAGAAGAATAGAATAAGATGTCTTTCAGATCTCACAATATTTTTAAATCAAGAATATTTTGAACTTGCTACAAATTTTTATCTAAATCCTTCTGAGAAAATTAATGAGATAGCATCAAGATTATTTTAATCTAAATTTTCGAATTTTCTATTCGAGATTAAAATATGCTTCTTTTCACTAATAAATATGATTGTCGCTATAGCGATCTTCTTTTATGATAGATTAAAGAGTAATAGCATTAAGTCCAGAAATCTTTTCTGTGGGTGGACGTACGCATCCGCGCGAGTATGCGAGCCGCATTTGCTGCTCGGCGCGGGCGAGTTCCATCGGTTGCACCAGCGAAGCGGATTGCAACCGCGTTCGTACGGTTTCGTCGCTTTTTGACAGAGACACGTATATATTGACGTGTCTTTGGGAGAGTTGAGGCTTGTTGCATAAGCGGTGCGTTAATGAGTGAATTTATAATTAATTGTGAACGTCACGACATGTCTTCTTCCGACGCGAGAATTCTTCATTATCGATGTAGAGAGATAAAACTGTTGTTACGTATAATGCATGATAATACACCCTCAGAAAGGATTTCTGATAAGACGAAAAATATTCTTGACTAATTTAATCGTATTACAAGTATAAAAAATATGAAAATAAAACAATTTTTTATTTAACTCAGTAATTTCGATTCTTCTCTCTCGAATTAAATAAGATTGTCTTACTGTCTTCAGACAAGAGTAACATGTACACATTTATGCTTATATATTCTTGTATGCAGAATAATTTGATATTAGCGCCGCTTTATAGTAGGCTTTGTCGATGACGACGCATCATTTTCTCACAGTCGCTCGTCGACTCGGCGCTTCTGCGTCCTTTATTCGGAGAAAACGGCCAATATTTATGTGTTACAATCGAAAATCGGGAGATTTACAATGAATAAGTGCAATACTCTACAAGAAATATTAAAAGATATGGAAATGTAAGTAAGTATGTACAATATACTTACTTGAGAAATAAGATTCGAGATAAGACATTTCCATACCTTTTAATATTTCTTGTAGAGCATTGCACTTATTCATCGTAAATAACAGAAACACTTTCCCGATTTTCGATTGCAACACATAAATATTGGCCGTTTTGTGCAGATTCTACAAATTCTCTTAGAAGAATAGAATAAGATGTCTTTTAGATCTCACAATATTTTTAAATCAAGAATATTTTGAACTTGCTACAAATTTTTATCTAAATCCTTCTGAGAAAATTAATGAGATAGCATCAAGATTATTTTAATCTAAATTTTCGAATTTTCTATTCGAGATTAAAATATGCTTCTTTTCACTAATAAATATGATTGTCGCTATAGCGATCTTCTTTTATGATAGATTAAAGAGTAATAGCATTAAGTCCAGAAATCTTTTCTGTGGGTGGACGTACGCATCCGCGCGAGTATGCGAGCCGCATTTGCTGCTCGGCGCGGGCGAGTTCCATCGGTTGCACCAGCGAAGCGGATTGCAACCGCGTTCGTACGGTTTCGTCGCTTTTTGACAGAGACACGTATATATTGACGTGTCTCTGGGAGAGTTGAGGCTTGTTGCATAAGCGGTGCGTTAATGAGTGAATTTATACTTAATTGTGAACGTCACATGTCTTCTTCCGACGCGAGAATTCTTCGTTATCGATGTAGAGAGATAAAAATGTTGTTACGTATAATGCATGATAATACACCTTCAGAAAGGATTTCTGATAACAAGACGAAAAATATTCTTGACTAATTTAATCGTATTACAAGTATAAAAAATATGAAAATAAAACAATTTTTTATTTAAATCAGTAATTTCGATTCTTCTCTCTCGAATTAAATAAGATTGTCTTACTGTCTTCAGACAAGAGTAACATGTACACATTTATGCTTATATATTCTTGTATGCAGAATAATTTGATATTAGCGCCGCTTTATAGTAGGCTTTGTCGATGTCGACGCATCATTTTCTCACAGTCGCTCGTCGACTCGGCGCTTCTGCGTCCTTTATTCCGATAAAACGGCCAATATTTATGTGTTGCAATCGAAAACCGGGAAAGTGTTTCTGTTATTTACAATGAATAAGTGCAATACTCTACAAGACATATTAAAAGATATGGAAATGTAAGTGAGTATGTACAATATACTTACTTGAGAAATAAGATTCGAGATAAGACATTTCCATACCTTTTAATATTTCTTGTAGAGCATTGCACTTATTCGTTGTAAATAACAGAAACACTTTCCCGGTTTTCGATTGCAACACATAAATATTGGCCGTTTTGTGCAGATTCTACAAATTCTCTTAGAAGAATAGAATAAGATGTCTTTTAGATCTCACAATATTCTTAAATCAAGAATATTTTGAACTTGCTAGAAATTTGTATCTAAATCCTTCTGAGAAAATTAATGAGATAGCATCAAGATTATTTTAATCTAAATTTTCGAATTTTCTATTCGAGATTAAAATATGCTTCTTTTCACTAATAAATATGATTGTCGCTATAGCGATCTTCTTTTATGATAGATTAAAGAGTAATAGCATTAAGTCCAGAAATCTTTTCTGTGGGTGGACGTACGCATCCGCGCGAGTATGCGAGCCGCATTTGCTGCTCGGCGCGGGCGAGTTCCATCGGTTGCACCAGCGAAGCGGATTGCAACCGCGTTCGTACGGTTTCGTCGCTTTTTGACAGAGACACGTATATATTGACGTGTCTTTGGGAGAGTTGAGGCTTGTTGCATAAGCGGTGCGTTAATGAGTGAATTTATAATTAATTGTGAACGTCACGACATGTCTTCTTCCGACGCGAGAATTCTTCGTTATCGATGTAGAGAGATAAAAATGTTGTTACGTATAATGCATGATAATACACCCTCAGAAAGGATTTCTGATAACAAGACGAAAAATATTCTTAACTAATTTAATCGTATTGCAAGTATAAAAAATATGAAAATAAAACAATTTTTTATTTAAATCAGTAATTTTTGTTCTTCTCTCTCGAATTAAATAAGATTGTCTTACTGTCTTGACACAAGAGTAACATGTACAAATTTATGCTTATATATTCTTGTATGCAGAATAATTTGATATTAGCGCCACTTTATAGTAGGCTTTGTCGATGTCGACGCATCATTTTCTCACAGTCGCTCGTCGACTCGGCGCTTCTGCGTCCTTTATTCGGAGAAAACGGCCAATATTTATGTGTTGCAATCGAAAATCGGGAAAGTGTTTCTGTTATTTACAATGAATAAGTGCAATACTCTACAAGAAATATTAAAAGATATGGAAATGTAAGTATGTACAATATACTTACTTGAGAAATAAGATTCGAGATAAGACATTTCCATACCTTTTAATATTTCTTGTAGAGCATTGCACTTATTCGTTGTAAATAACAGAAACACTTTCCCGGTTTTCGATTGCAACACATAAATATTGGCCGTTTTGTTCAGATTCTACAAATTCTCTTAGAAGAATAGAATAAGATGTCTTCTTTTAGATCTTACAATATTCTTAAATCAAGAATATTGTGAACTTGCTACAAATTTTTATCCAAATCCTTCTGAGAAAATTAATGAGATAGCACCAAGATTATTTAAATCTAGATTTTCGAATTTTCTATTCGAGAGTAAAATATGCTTCTTTTCAATAATAAATATGATTGTCGCTATAGCGATCTTATTTTATGATAGATTAAAGAGTAATAGCATTAAGTCCAGAAATCTTTTCTGTGGGTGTGGTGTCTCCCCGCATCCACGCTGGTCCCCCTACGAGAAGGTCGAAAAACTTTATTGGGGCATAAATTTGCCCGGGCGGACACGATAACTTTAAAATATTACGGAAATGAAAAGCCTTCTCGCCGACGCGTGCAATGTTTGCCTCCTTTCCCGCGAAAGATAATGCAACTACGGGCCGGATTTACGGGACGTTGTTTTGTAAGTGGACCTTTCTCGTCGGCGAAAGATACCACGAATTTAAAGCCCGTTAAGCTACTTTTTCTCACTTGTTCGCGGTGTCGCGCGCAAGCGACGAATTTTCTCATATTAAGCAAAGGCATCAGACTTTGACACCCGCGAACACCTCAGAATGTCCCAATTCTTCACCTATAAATTTTGTATTAAGTTTTCGCTTTGAAATATTCCAGTTTGCAATTGTTAATCTATGGCCAATCCATTGAGAATAATATAACGTAAAAGTTACAGGCGGCAGATGGTCATTGAAGATGACACATCAACGAAATTAAAACGTGTCACGATCCTCAATTTGTAATGAGTACATATTTTTAATAGCGCCAGACTGATTTCATTCTGGTGGAAAATCGTGCATACGTCAGATAATCTTCCTTCGCGTTGCGTAATATCAACCAAATCGCAGATTGGACCATAATCCATGGAGAGAAATATCGAGAGCACACGGATACTCGAAGGCCGGCCTCATATTCGTGCATACTCGAGGTCAAAGAAAGCCGCCGTCTCGAGATTCGCGCATGAACGAAACAATATTTTCATAAGACGCCAGGCTAAGAATCGCGGCGTTTCCGCCTCGGCGATTTTCCGCATGCACGGGTAGGGCCACCCTCTGCCGGACGTGATTGGCTTCTGATAGAATTACGAAGGGTGGACACACGGGACTGCTACCCCAGTGTATGTACGCGCTACGCGCGTGTACGTGTGTGTGCGGCATCATTCGGGACACACATACGCATGCACGCACGTACACTGAGAGAAGCACAAACGACTCTCGCTTAAAACAAAGGACGGAGGATGCTGCGTCGCTCCGGCGCATCTTCATGTAGTCGGGATCATATTAAGTTTATTTTTTGTCCCTCCGCATGGAAACGGGAAATTGATGAGGTCCTTTCTATGGTACGGCGGGGTTGGAGAGGACGGCCGCTCGTGTTCCCTCATGTTCGGCGGCCGTAAGAAGCGCCGGCGAGTCGATCGTTTCATTACGCTGAATAGAAAATCCCCGCGTGAGACGTATTTATTCCGTGTCGCTTGATTCCGCCCGATTTCGCTGCAGATACGGCCCGCGCATTACATTTGCCCTTCTTACAAAGCGCTGCTGTGTTGCGACGCATCGTCACTTTGCGCGCAAGTAAAACGAACTACTTCGAGTGACTCGAGGATCACGTCTTATCAGAGAGAATCAACAAGAGCATTTGTGCAAATATTGGGTTGGCCAAAAAGTAATTGCGTTTTTTTCCAATAGATGGACATACATGTCTTGAAATGTAACTAACTTCATTCTAAACCGCAAATTCATTATGTAGGTTAACAACTCACAGTTCAAGCTTGTTTTAGAAAAAGAAAGTACACGATTTCGTTAACGATTGTTTGTTTGCCGTCGATTTCAAAATGGAAAATCAAAAAGAACATTTTCGTCATATTTTGTTTTATTACTTCCGAAAAGGGAAAAACGCTGTGCAAGCTCGTACAAAGTTATGTCATGTATATGGCGAAGATGCTTTAAAACTGCAGCAGTGTCAAAATTGGTTTACTAAATTTCGATCTGCAGATTTTTATGTGAAAGATGCACCACGCTCAGGAAGGTCAATCGCAATTGATGATGACAAAATAAAGGCACTGATCGATTCCAATCGGCGTTTAACGACACGAGAGATTGCTGAGAATCTTAACGTATCGAAATCGAGTGTTGAAAACCATTCAAAACGACTTGGATACATTAGTAAGCTCGATATTTGGGTACCACGTGAGCTCAAAGAAATTCATCTCACTGAGCGTATTGACATCTGCGATTCTCTTTTGAAACGTGAGGAAAATGATCGATTTTTGAAACGTATAACAGGCGACGAAAAATGGATCGTCTACAACAACGTCAAACGAAAAAGATCGTGATGAACCTGCTGAAAGCACTTGAAAAGCAGATATTCACCAAAGAAAGATTATGCTGTCAGTCTGGTGGGACTTCAAAGGTATTGTGTATTTTGAGCTGCTTGCAAGGAATCAAACCATTAATTCAGACGTATACTGTCGTCAACTGGATAAATTAAACGATGCCCTCAAACAGAAACGTCGAGAATTGGCGAATCGCAAAGGTGTTGTGTTTCACCATGATAACGCTAGACCACGTACAAGTTTGGTCACTCGTGAAAAATTGTTGCAGCTTGGATGGGACGTGTTACCACATCCACCATATTCGCCAGACCTGGCACCATCAGATTACCATTCGTTTCGTTCTTTGCAAAACGCCTTGAATGGTAAAACCTTTACTGCTGATGAGGATATGAAATCGTTGTTGGAATTGTTTTTTGCTGAAAAAGATAAGAACTTTTTTGAGCGCGGAATCATGAAGTTGCCTGAAAAATGGCAAAAGATAATCAAACAAAATGGACAATATATTGTTTAATAAAGTTTTTGTTTCCCATGAAAAATTCGCCTTTTAGTTATATAAAAAAAACGCAATTACTTTTTGGCCAACCCAATAGTTTAAACAATTTCCGAGATCCATCCCGCGTAAACTCGACGGATGCGAGTTTGAAGACGGTGCCGTTTCTAATATATCGAGCGCGCGGCAGGGTAGGGACCGGCGAGAATGGGGTCGTGAAATTGAAAGAATCGAACGGCATTCATGGCAATTTCCTTTCGACGCGATTTCATAATTTTATTGGCAATTTGCGATCCATTTACCGCTTGCGTACGGATCGCGCAGCCACTGCCGGGCTCAGCTTTCTCGAACGCGCTTTGCGTCACGAGGAGCTTCCTCGCCCCGGCGTCACCCACATTCGAGGGTCAGGATATTTTAGGGTTACTCTCCGAAACGAAATCTTCGTCCGAACGAATTTACGAGTGGCGGCACGCTGATTCGATGTACGATTCCGGGCCGCGAAGGGTCTTCCCGCGAGAGGCTGGGGAGGGAGGGGGTGGCGTGAGGGCGTTCGTGTAATTACGCAATCGTAAAGCGGGCGAATATTATCGAAGCCTCGCAGCAAATGTAATTTGAAAATCCTTTCGCAGGTTTCCGTCGGATGGAAGGTGAAAATATTATTTTTTTCCGCGATATCGCCCCGCTAGTGGTGCGAATGAATTTTGAATACCACGAATGGAATATTATCGGCTCTGGTTCCGGAGTTTATAATGCACTTTATCGTCAATGAATTGCGCGCGGCCCGGCTCGACCGCGTGGCCGTACGCGAATCATCAATTGACCCTCCCACGATTATTTGATTGCGGCCGCGCATTCCTTTGGGGTAGTTTTTTGACGTCTTAAAAGACACTGTGCTCCTTAATTATGATATAAAAATTCTTTTTGACATCAATCTTGTGAAATTTGATTAGTATATGATTACTGAATATGCATCTGTCTTACTTATATGGTCACTTCTTGGAAAACAAAGACATGTGTTGTATACTAAATATTATAATTGTTACTTATCACACATGGTGTTCGTTACTTTATACAAAATGTGCATTTTATATACAAATTTGTTTCAAAACGTTTGCTCCGCAAGATTTCGAAGATTTAAATGAGTCTGAGGATTCTTTCTTATCGAAGGACTACAGTCGCTCTTTCATAAAGTCATCGTCAGGGACAGTTGGAGAAGTTACCGAGACACGAAGATTATACGACCCTTATCCTCCCTTAGAAGCGCTTTCCACCCCGGACAGTCACGTACGGCAAACCGTTGGCTTTCGCGACGGACTGTACCCGCATGCCAACAGCGTCGGTCGCCTGAAAGTCGAGCACATCATTTTATCTCCATGATAAATACGCTACATTTTATGCGCATTATTTTGCGCCCCCTCCATCCGCACGTGAGAGCTGCCCAAACCTCCGATCCACCTCCCCCTGCCGCGCGCTACCACCCCGCGTCACCCCGCTCGCCTTCTCGTGGCGTTTCTCACCCCCTCGAGCGACACATACGTGCAACGCGGTTGTATCTCTCCGCGCTCGTCGTTCGCAACCCGACGACCCGCTGCCCCCCCGCCGCCCCCCGGCCGCTCTCAGCACCGCCACGTCCTCCAACCCCTTCCTGTCCTGCTCTCTCGCACGTCCGTCCGTCCAGCCACCGCCACCCCGTACACAGCCCATCTTTTTTAATGTTAGGCAGTTATAGCCGGTGCGCAGCGCTAGCTGTCCCTCTCACCCCGTATCTCTCGCTCTCACCCTGTCTTTCTCCCTCTCCCACGCTCGCGCACTCTTTCGAAAAAAAAGAAGAGGACTTAGGTCAATTTTTATCACACAAACCGGCCGACCGAGCGGCGCCCATAAAAAATGCCTCTTTACGTATGGCGATTGGTCCGCAACGGGCTTCGGGGGTAATGCCGAACCGCTCTCTCGCCCGCCGCCCCTCGCGGCCTGCCGCCCGCCGTCGGCGTCTCTTTCCGGCGCGTTCTCCGGTTCTCTTCCCGTCCTCCTCGTGCGCTCTCTTGCACCCCTCTGTCTCTTTCGCCCTTTCCTCCTTTTTTTTCGACGCGGGGAAAAAATGCGCGCCGCCCGTCGATTGGTCGAGGGGACAGATGACGTAGTGAGCGACGTGCCACCCCCCGGCCTTGGGGGTGGGGATGCACGCGAGACGGTGGTGAGAGGGCGCGCGGTTGAGTGCGAGCGCCGGCACCGCCGGGTGCATACATCGAGGGGGTGTTGCATGCGGGGGGCACGGGGGGAGTGACCGAAGAGGGGGACGGGAAGAACCTCAGATCGAATTGGAAATATTATTACACGAAGAGCCTTCGTGGAATCTCCGCGTGGAGAGAAAGCGGGACGACCCTCGTGAGCGAGTAGTCGTTCCGGCACGGTGACACGATACGATAGATCGAGATCGATGATACTCGACCTCTCACCCCGCGAACTAATAATACGCATCAATGTTTTCGACGTTGCGTTATGCGCTTGGCATTGCCCCGAAGAGTCAACGCTAAAATCTGTCTAATCGATTTGTAAAATGCGACACGAACAAAAGAAGGCACGTGACACATCATTATCTTTCAAGCCAGCACTCGTGACTGACGCCTTCTCTCCGAATCGGACACTTACATCCGACGTGATTTCTTTATGACGGCAGAGAGCAAGCGAGACCAGCGTCAATCAACTTGTTGAATTTCTCGCGGCGGCACGAAACACAGCCGCGAAACAACGACGTTGACAGGGGTTGCTTAGGGCGCGTCGCGTCTCGCGAGATGAAGAAACGAGGGAGCGAGCGGGTGCGCGTACGTGCGTGTGTAGGGGTAACGCGCGCGACATATATTGGGTCATTAAGCATGAAACTTTACAAATAGAACATAAACTTTTGCATTTTTTGGCACATGGACATGATTTATTTTCAATCGAAGTATGCGCCCATGTTATCCACACACTTCTGCCATTTTAGTGGTAGTTGGCCTATGCCTCTACTATAGAAGCCAGGAGTACGGGAATCGATGAAGTCGCGGAAGGCTGATTCGACTGCCTGTTGAGAATTGAAGAATTTCCCCACCAACAAGTTGTCCAAATTCCGGAAGAAGTGATAGTCGGTAGGTGATAGATCTGGTGAATGTGCTGGATGACGGAGAGTTTCCAATTCCAACTCCCGTAGCTTTGCCACGGTCAGTCGTGCAGTGTGCGGTCGAGCATTATCATGCAACAGGATCGGCATTGACCGATTGACCAATTTCGGTTGTTTAATAGCAAGTTGTTGCATCATTTCGTCCAGTTGCTTGCAATATACTTCAGCCGTTATCGATGTGCCAGGTTTCATAAAGTTGTAGTAGATAACACCTGACCTGGACCACCAAACAGTCACCATAAGCTTCTTCTGTGTAATGTTGGGTTTCGCGTGATGTCTCGGTGGTTCATCAGCGTTCAGCCACTGATGTGAGCGTTTACGATTGTCGTAGAGTATCCACTTTTCATCGCAGGTCACAATTCGATTAAAAAAAGATTCATTTTTGTGACGGGAAAGCAAAGAAAGGGAAGCCTCTAGACGTTGCGCCTGCTGCGCATCGGTCACTTCGTGCGGGACCCATTTGTCCAACTTCTTTATCTTACCAATTGCAGCTAAATGAACAATATGATGGGTATGGAAACATTGAATATCGATGCCAATCCACGTGTACTTTGAGATGGATCGGACTCTACTACGGCTCTCAAGTGATCGTTATCCACCTTCGTCTTTGGTCTTCCACGTGGCTCATTAGCGAGGCTGAAAGCTCCATCTCTGAAGTTTTTGAACCAATCGCCCACCGTTGCTTTAGTAGTTGAACCTTCCCCAAATACAGCGTTGATATTACGAGCTGTCTCCGACACCGTGGTTCCACGGCGGAACTCATATTCATAAACCACACAAATTTTGGACTTTTCCATAGTTCTATAAAAAAGAATCGACCAATAAAACTAATGAAGATATTTGAAGAAACAAATATGACATTTGAAGAGCGAACATATTGGGTCATTAAGTATGAAACTTTACAAATAGAACATAAACTTTTGCATTTTTTGGCACATGGACATGATTTATTTTCAATCGAAGTATGCGCCCATGTTATCCACACACTTCTGCCATTTTAGTGGTAGTTGGCCTATGCCTCTACTATAGAAGCCAGGAGTACGGGAATCGATGAAGTCGCGGAAGGCTGATTCGACTGCCTGTTGAGAATTGAAGAATTTCCCCACCAACAAGTTGTCCAAATTCCGGAAGAAGTGATAGTCGGTAGGTGATAGATCTGGTGAATGTGCTGGATGACGGAGAGTTTCCAATTCCAACTCCCGTAGCTTTGCCACGGTCAGTCGTGCAGTGTGCGGTCGAGCATTATCATGCAACAGGATCGGCATTGACCGATTGACCAATTTCGGTTGTTTAATAGCAAGTTGTTGCATCATTTCGTCCAGTTGCTTGCAATATACTTCAGCCGTTATCGATGTACCCGGTTTCATAAAGTTGTAGTAGATAACACCTGACCTGGACCACCAAACAGTCACCATAAGCTTCTTCTGTGTAATGTTGGGTTTCGCGTGATGTCTCGGTGGTTCATCAGCGTTCAGCCACTGATGTGAGCGTTTACGATTGTCGTAGAGTATCCACTTTTCATCGCAGGTCACAATTCGATTCAAAAAAGATTCATTTTTGTGACGGGAAAGCAAAGAAAGGGAAGCCTCTAGACGTTGCGCCTGCTGCGCATCGGTCACTTCGTACGGGACCCATTTGTCCAACTTCTTTATCTTACCAATTGCAGCTAAATGAACAATATGGTGGGTATGGAAACATTGAATATCGATGCCAATCCACGTGTACTTTGAGATGGATCGGACTCTACTACGGCTCTCAAGTGATCGTTATCCACCTTCGTCTTTGGTCTTCCACGTGGCTCATTAGCGAGGCTGAAAGCTCCATCTCTGAAGTTTTTGAACCAATCGCCCACCGTTGCTTTAGTAGTTGAACCTTCCCCAAATACAGCGTTGATATTACGAGCTGTCTCCGACACCGTGGTTCCACGGCGGAACTCATGTTCATAAACCACACGAATTTTGGACTTTTCCATAGTTCTATAAAAAAGAATCGACCAATAAAACTAATGAAGATATTTGAAGAAACAAATATGACATTTGAAGAGCGAACATACATCTATCACACTAACCTAACCTGATACTGACGTCTGGCGCCAAATTTGAGATAACAAATGTTAAAGATGGCGCTTTTACATTTGTAAAGTTTCATACTTAATGACCCAATAAAACTCTCGGGAGGGAAGGGACGAAAGAGAGCTGTCGGCGCGATCGCAGGAGAATCGAACAGCGGCGGGCTACGACACAGTCGTACATTTTCGTCCGCGCGGGCAGGGTATTTGTTTAGCCAGCACCTCGATATGACATGATCAGCGCATTAACCCCGCTCGCATTTTTCCATCCGCGCGGTCCTCTTCTGGCTGGCGCCTGCCTGGGATGCGTTTTTATCGATTCGTAGACCCCTGCCCCTCGCGACGGCGCCCGTGTATCTGTATGTCCACCTCCACACGGCCGGCGTACAAAGCATCGATAGAGAAGCATACAGATTGGACTGGGCGTCCCTCTTTTTCGAACGCGGCCCTCCCGCGCCCGGGGACACCATCGCGGAACTTCCGAGAGCCCTGGAATAATAAGGCCTCGCGCACAGCCACGCGAGCGAGCGCGCGCGCACCCCCTTATGCTCTTTCGCGCTGTTTTTGCAAATATATCCCGCGGCCATCTCGGAAATCGCATTTTCCCGGGCCTTATCGCTTCGCGTTTAACGCCGTGCCGTTCTTGCGGCCGGATTTGATTGCGATCGGATTGTTCGCGAAGGGATAGGTCCCGGCCGGTGTCCCTTGCCGCTGTATAGTTGTTTTCATTACGAAGTAATGAAGAATTAAATTGCGCCAAACAACCGATATCATCGACGAGATCCAAAAGAAATCACGAGAAAAGGTCCGGCGCGTTAAAGACCGCGCGATCGATGAGGCAAATATTTATCGTAGATGCGCGATAGTCTTCGTCAATGAGAATCCAGACTCACGCTCAATTTCAGTGCCGACGTAAATTTCATGAAAAAAAGGGGGAGAGATATCCCTTTTGCGATCGCTCGGACCATTCGCCGTCGAATTTTTTAAAACCACTTTAAATTTACCACCGGGCTGTAAAAGGTGGATAATAAGTTTTATGGGCCGTGCCCATCGACCATCTGCGATCCGTCATAGGCTGGCGTTCGCGTTACGTTCGATTCGTTGCCGATACATCGTCATGCACGTAACGCACAGGACGGTGTAACGTCGCATCCGGTCGCGTCCGGCGGGTTTCCGGTATTTACGGACATGTCGAAACGCGGGGGATTGTCCCGCGTTTCTCCTGCCGATCGTCGTCTCGTCCGGATCGATAAAAAAAAGGGAAAGAGAAAGAAAAAAAACCGGCAGTGCGAGAAGATCGACGAACCGGAGCGGGAAGATCGACCGGAGAAAAGAGCAGGAAGCCGCGGGCGCCGCGGTCGGGGCTTTTATCGCTTACGGAAGTGCCAAACACCTGTGGAATAACGGCGCGGGCGAAGTACATCGTTGGCGAAGAAAAACGAAAGTATTTAGCACGCGAGAGAACCCGCAAGATAGAGTTTTATTGCTCGCTGCCGGCGTGCCTGCCGTTCGTGTGTGCACGCGCGGCCCACATACACGTACACACATACCCTGAAAGGTAAGATCGATACGTTCTCCGTCTCGATCCCGGGCGCTAGTAATTGCGGAGACCGAGGGAAAAAAGTGCGCCACGCGTCCCTCCACCCGTAATACGACCCTTTCATGTAGACTTGACTCTTTTTGCGGGCGCCTGGAATCTCTCCGGACAGCCGCAGCGAAAGATTTTTCGTTTTTACATCGAGGGTGGTATTCGTAAGGGCTTAAGGGGGAGCCTGCTTTAGAACGTTGAAAATAAGGTATAATTTGACGAATTGTTTTGGAGAAACTATACAGCGGATCATTATAAAACTTTGATGCATTTATCAGTACATGTTTAAAGATAAAAAAATTATTTTTCGATTTGAATATATCGCCTGTAGAGGTCGTCCTGGGGGCATCTTAGTGCAGCCGGCATTGTAAATTGTTGAGCATTCTCCCGCCTCCAAATTTCATCCAAACTGAAAAATTGAAATATTTTCTCGTTATTTATGAACTCCCATCGTCGATGAACCTTTAATATTCATAAAAACATTAAGTTGAACAATTACTGTTGCATGAAAAATTTCAAAACCTTTGCCTAAAAATCGTACTTTTGTGTTCTAAGCTCCACCGTTTTGGCACTTTTCAACTTTTTTCTTCGCGTGCATTACGAGTATCATCATTACATTCGCCGTTCGCAGCGCAGCGTTAAGGGGGAGCCTGCTTTAGAACGCTGAAAATAAGGTATAATTTTACGAATTTACTATACAGCGGATCATTATAAAACTTTGATGCATTTATTAGTACATGTTTAAAGATAAAAAAATTATTTTTTGATCTGAATATATCGCCTGTAGAGGTCGTCCTGGGGGCATCTTAGTGCAGCCGGCATTGTAAATTGTTGAGCATTCTCCCGCCTCCAAATTTCATCCAAACTGAAAAATTGAAATATTTTCTCGTTATTTATGAATTCCCATCGTCGATGAACCTTTAATATTCATAAAAACATTAAGTTAAACAATTACTTTTGCATGAAAAAGTTCAAACACTTTGCCTAAAAATCGTACTTTTGTGTTCTAAGCTCCACCGTTTTGGCACTTTTCAACTTTTTTCTTCGCGTGCATTACGAGTATCATCATTACATTCGCCGTTCGCAGCGCAGCGTTAAGGGGGAGCCTGCTTTAGAACGCTGAAAATAAGGTATAATTTTACGAATTTACTATACAGCGGATCATTATAAAACTTTGATGCATTTATCAGTACATGTTTAAAGATAAAAAAATTATTTTTCGATTTGAATATATCGCCTGTAGAGGTCGTCCTGGAGGCATCTTAGTGCAGCCGGCACTGTAACTTGGTGAGCATTCTCCCGCCTCCAAATTTCATCCAAACTGAAAAATTGAAATATTTTCTCGTTATTTATGAACTCCCATCGTCGATGAACCTTTAATATTCATAAAAACATTAAGTTAAACAATTACTGTTGCATGAAAACGTTCAAAACCTTTGCCTAAAAATCGTACTTTTGTGTTCTAAGCTCCACCGTTTTGGCACTTTTCAACTTTTTTCTTCGCGTGCATTACGAGTATCATCATTACATTCGCCGTTCGCAGCGCAGCGTTAAGGGGGAGCCTGCTTTAGAACGTTGAAAATAAGGTATAATTTGACGAATTTACTATACAGCGGATCATTATAAAACTTTGATGCATTTATCAGTACATGTTTAAAGATAAAAAAATTATTTTTCGATTTGAATATATCGCCTGTAGAGGTCGTCCTGGAGGCATCTTAGTGCAGCCGGCACTGTAACTTGGTGAGCATTCTCCCGCCTCCAAATTTCATCCAAACTGAAAAATTGAAATATTTTCTCGTTATTTATGAACTCCCATCGTCGATGAACCTTTAATATTCATAAAAACATTAAGTTGAACAATTACTTTTGCATGAAAAAGTTCAAAACCTTTGCCTAAAAATCGTACTTTTGTGTTCTAAGCTCCACCGTTTTGGCACTTTTCAACTTTTTTCTTCGCGTGCATTACGAGTATCATCATTACATTCGCCGTTCGCAGCGCAGCGTTAAGGGGGAGCCTGCTTTAGAACGTTGAAAATAAGGTATAATTTTACGAATTTACTATACAGCGGATCATTATATAACTTTGATGCATTTATCAGTACATGTTTAAAGATAAAAAAATTATTTTTCGATTTGAATATATCGCCTGTAGAGGTCGTCCTGGGGGCATCTTAGTGCAGCCGGCATTGTAAATTGGTGAGCATTCTCCCGCCTCCAAATTTCAACCAAACTGAAAAATTGAAATATTTTCTCGTTATTTATGAATTCCCATCGTCGATGAACCTTTAATATTCATAAAAACATTAAGTTAAACAATTATTTTTGCATGAAAAAGTTCAAACACTTTGCCTAAAAATCGTACTTTTGTGTTCTAAGCTCCACCGTTTTGGCACTTTTCAACTTTTTTCTTCGCGTGCATTACGAGTATCATCATTACATTCGCCGTTCGCAGCGCAGCGTTAAGGGGGGAGCCTGCTTTAGAACGCTGAAAATAAGGTATAATTTTACGAATTTACTATACAGCGGATCATTATAAAACTTTGATGCATTTATCAGTACATGTTTAAAGATAAAAAAATTATTTTTCGATTTGAATATATCGCCTGTAGAGGTCGTCCTGGAGGCATCTTAGTGCAGCCGGCACTGTAACTTGGTGAGCATTCTCCCGCCTCCAAATTTCATCCAAACTGAAAAATTGAAATATTTTCTCGTTATTTATGAACTCCCATCGTCGATGAACCTTTAATATTCATAAAAACATTAAGTTAAACAATTACTGTTGCATGAAAACGTTCAAAACCTTTGCCTAAAAATCGTACTTTTGTGTTCTAAGCTCCACCATTTTGGCACTTTTCAACTTTTTTCCTCTGTCTTTGGTTCATCGACGATGGGAATTCATAAATAACGAGATCATATTTCAATTTTTCAGTTTAGACGCGGCTGCACTAAGATTTCTCCAGGACGACCTCTACAGGCGATATACTCAAATAAAAAATAATTTTTTTATCTTTAAACATGTACTAATAAATGCATCAAAGTTTTATAATGATCCGCTGTATAGTTTCTCCAAAAACAATTCGTAAAATATACCTTATTTTCAGCGTTCCAAAGCAGGCTCCCCCCTTAATCAATCGTCAATCTTATTATTAGATCCGAGAAATGAAATTCTTGCGGAAGAAGGGGGAGAGCGTAAAGGGGTAGTTTAAAGTCCGCGTTAAATGTCAGCCCGATCGGATTATAGCGCGACACGTTGCACAGCCTCGCAAAGCTGAAAGAACACGAGCGCGCGATGGTAATCCTCGAGGAAAATGCGGCGATGGGGGAGAGGGGAAAAAGGAGAAGAGAGAGAGAGAGAAAAGCGCGTAAAACCGATATATCCGGATATTCAGAAAAGAAGGAAAATCCTAGGCCAGGCGGAGGGTGGCATAAGCATAACAATCGGTGGTGGGGGTTCGGAGAATCGGTTGTAAAGTCAAATGCGATACTTGGCTGACCGTTTCGCACTGGGGCTTCCCCCTCGCACTTTTGGCTCCGGGATCGGCCGCCGGTCCGTAACTATGGTAACCATGGTAACTCAAGCTCATAATGATCTTCTCGACCAGCGGTCCAGAGAGAGGAGAGTCCGGCACCCTTCTCACTTACCGGCATGCTCGACAACCGCCCGCAAACGCCGCGCCGCGCATCCCCGACGTCACGGCATCGGCAGGAAGCCCCTATATTACGCAGCAGCTACCGTGCATCGCGCGCGTGCTCATCTTATTACAATAAAGTTATCGCAAACTTCGTTCCGCAACGTTAATCGCCGCCCATATAACTTGAGGGGGATTAACGGAACGGCGGATCTTGCGCGCGTAGGCAGGAAAGAGAACACGACCCCCTCGATTCAGGTGTATAGGTATGCGGATATATCGCAAAATGTTATAAAAATGACACGCGAACCCGTTCGCGGGACTCGCGCGTGATAGGAGGCGCGGCTCGGTGACAAAGTTCCGCTCGTAAAACTTGAGCTTAAAGTACGACGCGCGCGCGGGGACGCGTACGCGCGGGCGTTACGACGGACAGTTGCGGATTAATTGGGCAATTAATATTAACCGTTGAACGATTGCCGCGTATGTCCGCGTCGTGAAAAACGCGCCAATTACCATCGGCGTGCCGGGGCCTCCTGAAAAATTCAGGCCGCGGCACGGCGGGCTGCAGAAACGTCGCGGTAATCCAGATGCGAAACCCCGCGCGCTTTCTGAAATGCAACGTATTACCGTCGCGGTTTCGCCCGCGTGTCAGGTGACCCGCTAAGCGTACAAGAGGGCGAGGCGTTGTCGCGAGAACACGGGGGCAGAAAAACGGAAGAACAAGAGAAGGAGGAGGAAAGAACAAAATAAAAAATACCTTAACTCAATCTGTGCGCGCCGCTGCTGAGAGCACCCGCGAGCACCAACGCGGCGGCCTATCAATTTTCAGCAGCAATTCTCATTGCGGTGAAATTTTACGCCATAAAAAAATAGGAGCGTTCTCGCACCCGTCCGCGGGCGGCATTACATCGGGCCTCGGCCGGGGAACGGCAGTAATGCGAAACGCATTCGTTTCAACGTTCCTGCATTCGTAATGTCGCGTCCTGGTATTTTAATCAGTGGCGTAACTATAAAAATTACGTGCCCGCACATGCGATCGCCCCCGCGCGCGCATCCCCGTCACGGGGTATTAAATTAAGAACGAGCGTTCTCTCCCCCTCGCCCCCGCCGCCCCGCGACGTTGCAGTACATGCGGGGAAACGACGCGCCTCGGCGTGGCCCTCGATAATGCCCGCCGCGGAGCAATCGCGGCGATTGTATCGCAAAACAAGCGGAGATACGAATTTAACCGGCGTAATAGCTTGCCGGCGATATTTACCGGATTATTTTCTCATTCGTCCCGGATACCAATAATTTCCTGTAAATGCCGCGCGGAGATGAATTGGCGCAATCACTTGCGCGAAAAATAGCTTTCTCTCTACGGACACACAACGGAAACTTCGTTTTGTAAGGCGAGAAGACGTTCATCGCCGGTGCCGTGCCTCGCGCGGCCTCTACTAATTAAGATCATTTCTGTGCGATCACGGCGAATAATTTGATCTTCTTAATCATCGGACATTCATCGCATGAAAGAGTCTTGATTTTAAGGCGGCCTCTAATAATTTCTAATAACGATTCTCTCTCTCTTTTCCTCCCTCTTTCTGCCTCTCTCTCTTCGCGGGCCTGTCATTCGCGGGGTTACACACTCGCGCAAACTGATCGTCCCCGCGCGCACGAGTCACTTATGCAAATCATCGGAGGTTAATCCGTCCCTCTTCCCTGTCCCCCTTCTCGTCTTTTCTCGTATTTCGTACGCGTCTGACGCTGTTGCGCGCCAGTTAATTTTCGCCGACAAGATTTTTATGTCCGCGCTCGCACGCGGCGGGCGGAATGCAACGCGTTTGCAAGAATCAACCCTTCCTTCCGTGAACGTAAGAAACTCTTATTACCCCTTGAATGGTCTTTGCCACGCGAAGAAGCACGTGCCCATCGCGGGCTTGCGTCATTATTCGTACGCGAGATGTACGCCGACACCGAATGAATTCATCTCCGGGAATTAAACACTGTTGTCTGGTATTTTCAGACTGCCGGACACTTTGGCGAAATTTTAGGGAAAAAACATGCGTACGTCAGGGGGCGTGTGTGCGCGCACTGCGGAGCGAGAATGAAAAATGGACTTTAAAATCGAATAGCTCCTGTCATATTATAAATTGAATTTTGGCTTCGGGAGCGCGTGTACCACCGAGATTTTTTTTCTCCTTTCGCGCGGCGCTTTCTCTTTTCCGCTTCCCACGAATTTAGCGTTTATACATACGCGCATACATATACATGCGCGTGTACGTATATACGTAGGTATACATTTTTTTATTTTTCGCCGAACGTCAGTCGCGGCCACGTCGAATATTTTTGACGAATTGATAATGAACGCCCGCGGGAGGGACGGCTTTCTCGAAAGTTGGCACGTAACGCCGTTGACTGCCGCGAGTTTGTCGGCATGACGTCGTCGAATTTATCGCTCGACGCACGACGAATTTATAACCGTACAATTACGAGGTACGCCGGGCTAACGCACATGGATGATCATTACGTTTGGCGTTACGCCTACGAGCGTGAGAAGGACCCTCCCCGCGTCAAATCGCGCGATTAGCGTTAATTAAATTCCGGCCTGCTGTCTCCGTCTCGCGAGCATTGTTAACACTTTGCGACACTGTTATCGGCAAAGGGAGAAGCTTCTCCATTTCGCGTTTTCATAATAATCTTAACGTCAAGCCTTCTCGTCTCGACGCACCCTCAGAAAGGATTTCTGATAACAAGACGAACAATATTCTTGACTAATTTAATCGTATTACAAGTATAAAATATATGAAAATAAAACAATTTTTTATTTAAATCAGTAATTTCGATTCTTCTCTCTCGAATTAAATAAGATTGTCTTACTGTCTTCAGACAAGAGTAACATATATATATGTGTGTGTGTGTGTGTGTGTGTGTGTACGTATACATCGCATGCAACCGCGTTTTTACTAACGGCGGTCAGTTATCGGGGATAACGCCAAATAAATGCGACTGTGCCATTCGCGATTACGAGATTCCGCTGCTTATTCGAGGTACGTAGATGCTTTGCAAATATATAAAATTCAGCGTGATTCAGGCGATCTTTGTCTTCAACGATGTATTGCCACGCATTTTACGTTTCGCAGCGTTTCACCATGATGTCCATCGATGTCGTTGAAAATTAATAAGCCAACTTTTCGCGACGGAGGAAGAATTCCAAGGATCAATTGTAGCAGTCATCGTCTTTCGCGAAGATGATCAACGTTCTTTCTCTCTCGATAGTGCACCCTCAGAAAGGATTTCTGATAACAAGACGAAAAATATTCTTGACTAATTTAATCGTATTACAAGGATAAAAAATATGAAAATAAAACAATTTTTTATTTAAATCAGTAATTTCGATTCTTCTCTCTCGAATTAAATAAGATTGTCTTACTGCCTTGAGACAAGAGTACATATATATATATGTGTGTGTGTGTACGTGTACATCGCATGCAACCGCTTTGTACTAACGGCGGTCAGTTATCGAGGATAACGCCAAATAATGCGACTGTGCCATTCGCGATTACGAGATTCCGCTGCTTATTCGAGTACGTAGATGCTTTGCAAATATAAAATTCAGCGTGATTCAGGCGATCTTTGTCTTCAACGATATTGCCACGCATTTTACGTTTCGCAGCGTTTCACCATGATGTCCATCGATGTCGTTGAAAATTAATAAGCCAACTTTTCGCGACGGAGGAAGAATTCCAAGGATCAATTAGCAGTCGTCGTCTTTCGCGAAGATGATCAACGTTCTTTCTCTCTCGATAGTGCACCCTCAGAAAGGATTTCTGATAACAAGACGAACAATATTCTTGACTAATTTAATCGTATTACAAGTATAAAATATATGGAAAATAAAACAATTTTTTATTTAAATCAGTAATTTCGATTCTTCTCTCTCGAATTAAATAAGATTGTCTTACTGTCTTCAGACAAGAGTAACATATATATATGTTGTGTGTGTGTGTGTGTGTACGTATACATCGCATGCAACCGCGTTTTACTAACGGCGGTCAGTTATCGGGGATAACGCCAAATAAATGCGACTGTGCCATTCGCGATACGAGATTCCGCTGCTATTCGAGGTACGTAGATGCTTTGCAAATATATAAAATTCAGCGTGATTCAGGCGATCTTTGTCTTCAACACGTGATTGCCACGCATTTTACGTTTCGCAGCGTTTCACCATATGTCCATCGATGTCGTTAGAGAGAGATAGCCGCCCGCCCGCCGCCCCGCCCCAAAATTTTTGCACTTTTCAACTTTTTCTTCGCGTGCATTACGAGTATCATCATTACATTCGCCGTTCGCAGCGCAGCGTTAAGGGGGGAGCCTGCTTTAGAACGTTGAAAATAAGGTATAATTTTACGAATTTACTATACAGCGGATCATTATAAATCTTTGATGCATTTATTAGTACATGTTTAAAGATAAAAAAATTAGTTTTTGGTTTGAATATATCGCCTGTAGAGGTCGTCCTGGAGGCATCTTAGTGCAGCCGGCTCTGTAAATTGGTGAGCATTCTCCCGCCTCCAAATTTCATCCAAACTGAAAAATTGAAATATTTTCTCGTTATTTATGAATTCCCATCGTCGATGAACCTTTAATATTCATAAAAACATTAAGTTAAACAATTATTTTTGCATGAAAAAGTTCAAACACTTTGCCTAAAAATCGTACTTTTGTGTTCTAAGCTCCACCATTTTGGCACTTTTCAACTTTTTTCTTCTCTCTTTGGTTCATCGACGATGGGAATTCATAAATAACGAGAACATATTTCAATTTTTCAGTTTAGACGAAATTTGGAGGCAGGAGAATGCTCACCAATTTGCAATGCCGGCGACGCGGCTGCACTAAGATTTCTCCAGGACGACCTCTACAAGCGATATATTCAAATCAAAAAATAATTTTTTTTATCTTTAAACATGTACTAATAAATGCATCAAAGTTTTATAATGATCCGCTGTATATTTTCTTCAAAAACAATTCGTAAAATATACCTTATTTTCAGCGTTCTAAAGCAGGCTCCCCCCTTAAGCCTCACTCTTAAGGGGGTATTCTAGTGTAGCATGTCAGAAAAATCGAATTTGTTTTGGCATATTTCGCAAGTATATGGTATGGAAAATATGTCTGCGAGAAGATTTAGCCCGATTCGCAAAAGTAACAAAGTAATAGCACCTAATAGAAAATAACCTCTGGCGCGCGCTCGGCGGTTGGACCGCGCGGCACACAACAGAGCATTGTGTTAGTATTTTAGGTAGGATCGGAAGATCGTTATTCTTTGAAGGTCGTACATTTGAATTGGAGCCTTTGTATAGTACAGCTTATATAGTACAATGAATCTCTAAATTCATTGATTTGGACTTTTGCTCCAAAACATCTCCATGCTGGCGTGAAAGTTGTTGAAATAGCAACATTCTTGGCAGTTATAATTTTCAATAAAGGATTTATGCCAATTTTCAAACTTATGAACGTGATGGGAGTTAGTATTGGTCAGCAAGCGGTGATGTACGCAAACTCCCGGAACGAAGCTCGTATCACCCGCTCGGAGCGGCGCTCCACTAACTTCTCTCGAGATCAGAGAATGAATCGCAGGGAAGAGAGATCGGCTCTGCAGGACTTCTACGAACAAGAGGAATGTCCCCTGTATGGCCCTGGACTAGCCGATTGATCGTAAGTAACATTATCTCTATGTAATCAGTATGAAGAACTTTAAACGTGTTTTTCTCGAAACCATGTTTTTCAAATTGGTTCCCATGATATCTCAGAAACCAGTTAATCAATTGACTCAGGCTTTTGCACACATCTGCAGTATATGTGTGGCTATAGCCCTACCGCAATCAAGTCGAAATATTGTTTTTTGGAATTTCTACAGCCCTTCAATGGTGAAAAAAATGGCACATATCGAAACTTAATTTTCTCAATGAAGTCATGTTTTAAATTTTCAACATTTTTTTTTATTCTGGTACCTGCTATAGCCACACTCATACTAATTAAGAATCTCTTTGGCTTTTTTGTTTCAGATGAGCAGAACAGCTGAAATCATGGGAACCATGGACCAACTTTTTTTTTTCATGTTCTTATTTAATATCATGTGCAGCGCTTATTTATAGTTATTGTCTACTACAAAAATTGGAAACATACACCCAAATATGTATGAATAAGCAGGGAAAACCCTGCCTCAAAAAACCTTATACTTTTTTCCAAAAAAATTCACCAAAATAGCATACAAATTCCGCTTTTACACTAGAATACCCCCTTAAGTAGCGTCTCTCTGAAAAGATCTTAAGGTTGATCCAATTTTCGCCGCAGGGTAATCGCGGTGCGAGTTTCTGAGATCAAATCATGAAAAGTGCGCGGGCGAATTTACATAGAGCGCAGAGCCTTGGTCGATGCAAAAATCGTTAGTCGCGTCGCGATTGTTACGTTGCATTTGAGGCTGTGAAAATAATTCAATAATCCGCGAACACATTTTTATTCCGCACGCGGATTTAATAAACCGACAAAATAGATTTTATTATTTACAATCGCGGTGCCGGCGTGCTCCCGTCCCGCTATTTTAATCTCGGCGCCGACGGAAAATTCTCGTGCTCAGGATGCCACGTAATGGCAGAAATGATCGGCCGTACTTATATCGGGATCTCGGTTATTCTCAGCCCCGCGGGTGACACATTCGATGTCAATCAATAAAATATTCGATGCAAAGGGAGCGCGCCATCGCGCGCACGGCCGCGAATAAAATTTGTCCGCGGCTACTGATATAAAGTTGGCTCGATTAAAAATTAGTTGCAGGAAATGTAAACTTTTATTTTCGCAGGAAAAAAATTGTAATTCCCGCAACAAATCTGTCCCTCCGCCCGCCCACCCCGGTCGTTTTCAAACGTATTTCGCTTACGGCCGGTCAAATGTTTATCCGTCGAATCTAATTTCTCCGATAAGGACGTGTCCGAACAAAATATTTCATGCGCTTCCTTCTGTAACATCAACTCATATTGCTATCGATTATCAAATATGGCATCTCTGATAGAGTATAAAATTTCTTTTTCTACACTGTCACGTGTCATTTGAGAGCAATTCACAGTACGGTTTCGTCCGTGACGATCACGATGGCAATAGAAAGTTAGGAGGGACGCGCGTCGTTAAATTCAGATGCAATATCGATAATTAAATTAATGTATGCATAAAAATACTTTCGATATATGTTTTTGCTACAACAATGTGTTTTTCACATCGTGTCATAATTTACTGAGAGAGAGAGAGAAAAACATCAGAAGCAAGAAGGTTAATTCCGCATTTCCGCTTCGGTGTCCGTCGTAGCGATCCGCTCGTACGCCGCGCGATGTAAGAATAAGAGAGCGACCGGCACACTCGAGGGGTTGAAACCGCACTGTGGTTCGCTCCAAACGACTCTTTGCAGCCCGGCGACCGCTTTCATTATCCCCAAAACTACGGAGAGGCGTACATATGATCGTTTCATTCGCATACAAAGTGAGTCTCCGCGTTCTTATGGTTATTTATCGAGCCGCCGACCCGCGGAAAGCCCAGGCGGGGGTGCGCCCGCCGACAAAGGAAAAAAAAGAGCGTTGAAAATAAAAGCACTCTTCCACCAGGAAGAATCCAAGGATCAATTGTACAGTCTCGGTCTTTCCAAGCATGTATCACGTTCTTCTCTCTCGATAGTGCACCCTCCGTGCCCACTCACCGACCCGCCCCGCTTCTAATAACAAGGCACCGAAAAAAATATTCTTTGACTAATTGAATCAGTAATTCACATAGGCAAGAAAAAGTACTATATGCGGGATAAATAAAAGAACACGAGTACGCGCTTCATTCGCGTTAATTGCCCTACTCAGAATATCTGAATATCTGCCTCGCGGTCCTCGGAGTTAAGCATAAGAATATTCGCTTACTGCCTTGAGACAACGAAGTAACATACTTATATATAGTGTGTGTGTTTTGTACGTATCGCCTAACATCCTAACCATCCCGAGAGATTGAACCGAAACTCTAACCCGTTGTACTCGCGGGGGTATTCTAGTGTAGCATGTCAGAAAAATCGAATTTTTTTGGCATATTTTGCAAGTATATGGTATGGAAAATATGTCTGCGAGAAGATTTAGCCCGATTCGCAAAATTAACAAAGTAATAGCACCTAATAGAAAATAACCTCTGGCGCGCGCTCGGCGGTTGGACCGCGCGGCACACAACAGAGCATTGTGTTAGTATTTTAGGTAGGATCGGAAGATCGTTATTCTTTGAAGGTCGTACATTTGAATTGGAGCCTTTGTATAGTACAGCTTATATAGTACAATGAATCTCTAAATTCATTGATTTGGACTTTTGCTCCAAAACATCTCCATGCTGGCGTGAAAGTTGTTGAAATAGCAACATTCTTGGCAGTTATAATTTTCAATAAAGGATTTATGCCAATTTTCAAACTTATGAACGTGATGGGAGTTAGTATTGGTCAGCAAGCGGTGATGTACGCAAACTCCCGGAACGAAGCTCGTATCACCCGCTCGGAGCGGCGCTCCACTAACTTCTCTCGAGATCAGAGAATGAATCGCAGGGAAGAGAGATCGGCTCTGCAGGACTTCTACGAACAAGAGGAATGTCCCCTGTATGGCCCTGGACTAGCCGATTGATCGTAAGTAACATTATCTCTATGTAATCAGTATGAAGAACTTTAAACGTGTTTTTCTCGAAACCATGTTTTTCAAATTGGTTCCCATGATATCTCAGAAACCAGTTAATCAATTGACTCAGGCTTTTGCACACATCTGCAGTATATGTGTGGCTATAGCCCCTACCGCAATCAAGTCGAAATATTGTTTTTTGGAATTTCTACAGCCCTTCAATGGTGAAAAAAATGGCACATATCGAAATTTAATTTTCTCAATGAAGTCATGTTTTAAATTTTCAACATTTTTTTTTATTCTGGTACCTGCTATAGCCACACTCATACTAATTAAGAATCTCTTTGGCTTTTTTGTTTCAGATGAGCAGAACAGCTGAAATCATGGGAACCATGGACCAACTTTTTTTTTTCATGTTCTTATTTAATATCATGTGCAGCGCTTATTTATAGTTATTGTCTACTACAAAAATTTGGAAACATACACCAAATATGTATGAATAAGCAGGGAAAACCCTGCCTCAAAAAACCTTATACTTTTTTCCAAAAAAATTCACCAAAATAGCATACAAATTCCGCTTTTACACTAGAATACCCCCTTAAGTAGCGTCTCTCTGAAAAGATCTTAAGGTTGATCCAATTTTCGCCGCAGGGTAATCGCGGTGCGAGTTTCTGAGATCAAATCATGAAAAGTGCGCGGGCGAATTTACATAGAGCGCAGAGCCTTGGTCGATGCAAAAATCGTTAGTCGCGTCGCGATTGTTACGTTGCATTTGAGGCTGTGAAAATAATTCAATAATCCGCGAACACATTTTTATTCCGCACGCGGATTTAATAAACCGACAAAATAGATTTTATTATTTACAATCGCGGTGCCGGCGTGCTCCCGTCCCGCTATTTTAATCTCGGCGCCGACGGAAAATTCTCGTGCTCAGGATGCCACGTAATGGCAGAAATGATCGGCCGTACTTATATCGGGATCTCGGTTATTCTCAGCCCCCGCGGGTGACACATTCGATGTCAATCAATAAAATATTCGATGCAAAGGGAGCGCGCCATCGCGCGCACGGCCGCGAATAAAAATTTGTCCGCGGCTACTGATATAAAGTTGGCTCGATTAAAAATTTAGTTGCAGGAAATGTAAACTTTTATTTTCGCAGGAAAAAAAATTGTAATTCCCGCAACAAATCTGTCCCTCCGCCCCGCCCACCCCGGTCGTTTCAAACGTATTTCGCTTACGGCCGGTCAAATGTTTATCCGTCGAATCTAATTTCTCCGATAAGGACGTGTCCGAACAAAATATTTCATGCGCTTCCTTCTGTAACATCAACTCATATTGCTATCGATTATCAAATATGGCATCTCTGATAGAGTATAAAATTTCTTTTTCTACACTGTCACGTGTCATTTGAGAGCAATTCACAGTACGGTTTCGTCCGTGACGATCACGATGGCAATAGAAAGTTAGGAGGGACGCGCGTCGTTAAATTCAGATGCAATATCGATAATTAAATTAATGTATGCATAAAAATACTTTCGATATATGTTTTTGCTACAACAATGTGTTTTTCACATCGTGTCATAATTTACTGAGAGAGAGAGAGAAAAACATCAGAAGCAAGAAGGTTAATTCCGCATTTCCGCTTCGGTGTCCGTCGTAGCGATCCGCTCGTACGCCGCGCGATGTAAGAATAAGAGAGCGACCGGCACACTCGAGGGGGTTGAAACCGCACTGTGGTTCGCTCCAAACGACTCTTTGCAGCCCGGCGACCGCTTCATTATCCCCAAAACTACGGAGAGGCGTACATATGATCGTTTCATTCGCATACAAAGTGAGTCTCCGCGTTCTTATGGTTATTTATCGAGCCGCCGACCCGCGGAAAGCCCAGGCGGGGGTGCGCCCGCCGACAAAGGAAAAAAAAGAGCGTTGCGTATGTGTGGCGCGGGTCGCCGCCATTTCTGATTGAATCCAGGCTTGGAGCTTATATTTTGTCATCCATCGGCGCCGTCGGCGGCGTGAGTGCAGCTAAAAGAGTCGAAACGGCGACAGGGGGGTGCCGTAAAGGGGGCCGTTCGGGGAGTGAGCGCGCTCCGAATCGAGTGGGGACTGTTTGCCAACGCGAATTTTAAAATCACGAATTTTTAAAAAGCACCCCGCGGCCAGATTCTCTCCGCTAACGCGGTTACGTAGTCTCGATGCGCGAGTGTACGTATACATTTATATATAGATATATATACGTGTATGCATATACATATACCTCTCTGTCTACGCCGTTGCCGCACTATACGCATTTATCCTGCATATCTGTAAATGCATTGAGCTACACTGGTCCCTCTACCGAAAAATTTGATCATTTTTCACCTTTCTTCTTCCATACCTATCGAAACACCGCCGGAATGCTTTCCGGCGATACATCGTGCATGCCCGGCGCTTCCTTCGGCGCGTCGTCCACGCCGAATCATACCCGGCTAATTTCTTTTTGATTATTGGCATGTTCGGCATTTCCATCCGTGCGCGCGCGCGCGCGCCTGTTGTAATTGGAAAGGGAATATTTTTCGCGAGACTTTACGATCCAATCTCTTGCGGAAATAAACAGATAATATTTGCGACCGGTTAGACGTAACACCGCCACGCATTGTCAAAATCATTTCCCGCGAGCGCGCACCGTAACTACGTGTAACTCATTAAACGCGAGAGTGCCAAGTGGGCTTTACGTCGAAAAATAATTTATGAATAAACGGTGAAAAAAACGTACGTCCATGTGATTCGCGCGCGACAGGGAGCCACGATTGTGAACACGTTACATATCAAAATCCCTTTTACCGACGAAAAAATTTTATATTCCGCCTTTTTTCTATATGTATGTGTGTGTTTTTTTGATACACGAAAAGTTTATCACAGCGATGTGATTAGTCATTCTGTATTACGCGCTGTTCGTTTCACACAAAGAACACACGCACAAGAGTGTTCTATATTCGCAAAAATAATTACTGTTTACTGAGTAATTAACGTGTATGTGTGTACTAGCGGGGCGGGGGATGTGGGGGATGTATCGGGGGAGGAGAGAGAGACTGCACGTGAATATTTAGCAACAGGCGCTTCGGCGAAATACGCTCCGCGTATTCGCGGAGGTTCCACTTTATTCGCGAGACAGCTCTATTTTTTATTCGCAAATAAATGTGTCCCCCTAAAAATAATATTTAACGTTCACGTAATGTGGAGCCCGCGGGACGGATGCGAGGAAGGTATATTTTGACAGCGTTGTACCGGCGCAATGTTTTTCTTCCCTTCGAGCAACATGGACGCGCGTTGAACTTTGTATCCCGCGCGAGGAGAAAATGATTAAAAACCTCACGGACTATTTATGTTTCGTGCCATCATCCAATTTCGGAATTCGACGGCAGCTGCGTAACACCGTCGAATCCGCCGTCGTTTTAGCCAATAAGAAAATCGCGAGCAGCGACGGGTTAACGAGTTCCACCTGGAATTCGTATTTGCTTTTGGACTATAATCTTTCGAACTGTACGAAGAATATTGAAAGTAAATAGAGAAAGTGAGAGGAGATTTATCGGAGCAGCTCGCTTGTCCCATGATGCCCCGTAATCTGTATTTCTTTCTCTATGTATTATCCCGTATAAAAATAAACGACTCTGCTAAATATTGGGTCGTCCGGAAAGTTCGTGCCGATTTTGAAGGAAAATTCAAAGGCAACATTTTTTTATGTCGATAAATATTTATTGACTTATGTGTGCACCGTTTTGTTTCACAACCTTTGTCCATCTTTCACGCAACTGGAAGATTCCATTCTCCCAGAACTTCTTAGGTTTCTCGGCGAAAAACTCCTCAAGGTGGTTTTTTATGTCGATCAGAGTTGAAGTTCCTGCCGCTAAGAGAATTTTGCACAGACCTAAATAAGTGAAAGTCTGAAGGTGCAATGTCTGGTGAATACGGTGGGTGAGGTGGCACATCCCAGCCAAACTCCAACAATTTTTGTCGGGTAGTCAAAGAAGCATGAGGTCTGGCATTGTCCTGATGGAACACGACGCCCTTCCTATCAGCTAATTCTGGACGTTTTTCCTGAATCGCTGTCTTTAATTCGTCCGGTTGCGAGCAGTACTTATCTGCATTTATCGTTTGGTTGTGTGGTAGGAGCTCGTAATATAGGATTCCTTTCCAATCCCACCAGACACAGAGCATGACTTTTTTTGGATGGAGGCCGGCTTTCGGAGTGGTTAATGCTGGTTCATTTCGCTTACCCCAGGATCTTTTTCGTTCTACATTGTTGTAAATGATCCATTTTTCGTCACCCGTCACTAATTGCTTCAAAAATGGTACGTTTTCGTTGCGCTTGTACAGCGAGTCGCAGATGGAAATGCGATCCATTAAATTTTTTCGGCCAAATTATGCGGAACCCATACATCATAGCGACTTACGTAACCAAGCTTCACTACATGATCGTGGACAGTGGTTTTCGATATTTTCAGTACCTCTGCTAATTCACGTGTCGTGTAGCGCGGGTTATTCTCGATCAGTGTCTTGAGTTGGTCATCATCAGTAGTAGAGGGTCTGCCCGAGCGTTCTTGGTCTTTAAGGTTAAAATCACCAGCTCTAAACTTAGCGAACCACTTACGTACGGTTCTTTCAGCTAAAGCGCCTTCTCCGTAAACGGAACATATCGAATTTGTTGCTTGTGAGGCATTTTTGCCTTTCCGGTAATAGAAAAGCATCAAGTGTCTAAAATGTTCTTTGTTTCCTTCCATCTTCAAAAGAGTACAAAACTGACACGAATCAATTTATCTGAAACAACTTGTTTCCTAAAGATGCGTTGAAATGTCACCTTTAAGCATATGTACTGGGTCGTCCGGAAAGTTCGTGCCGATTTTGAAGGAAAATTCAAAGGCAACATTTTTTTATGTCGATAAATATTTATTGACTTATGTGTGCACCGTTTTGTTTCACAACCTTTGTCCATCTTTCACGCAACTGGAAGATTCCATTCTCCCAGAACTTCTTAGGTTTCTCGGCGAAAAACTCCTCAAGGTGGTTTTTTATGTCGATCAGAGTTGAAGTTCCTGCCGCTAAGAGAATTTTGCACAGACCTAAATAAGTGAAAGTCTGAAGGTGCAATGTCTGGTGAATACGGTGGGTGAGGTGGCACATCCCAGCCAAACTCCAACAATTTTTGTCGGGTAGTCAAAGAAGCATGAGGTCTGGCATTGTCCTGATGGAACACGACGCCCTTCCTATCAGCTAATTCTGGACGTTTTTCCTGAATCGCTGTCTTTAATTCGTCCGGTTGCGAGCAGTACTTATCTGCATTTATCGTTTGGTTGTGTGGTAGGAGCTCGTAATATAGGATTCCTTTCCAATCCCACCAGACACAGAGCATGACTTTTTTTGGATGGAGGCCGGCTTTCGGAGTGGTTAATGCTGGTTCATTTCGCTTACCCCAGGATCTTTTTCGTTCTACATTGTTGTAAATGATCCATTTTTCGTCACCCGTCACTAATTGCTTCAAAAATGGTACGTTTTCGTTGCGCTTGTACAGCGAGTCGCAGATGGAAATGCGATCCATTAAATTTTTACGGCCAAATTATGCGGAACCCATACATCATAGCGACTTACGTAACCAAGCTTCACTACATGATCGTGGACAGTGGTTTTCGATATTTTCAGTACCTCTGCTAATTCACGTGTCGTGTAGCGCGGGTTATTCTCGATCAGTGTCTTGAGTTGGTCATCATCAGTAGTAGAGGGTCTGCCCGAGCGTTCTTGGTCTTTAAGGTTAAAATCACCAGCTCTAAACTTAGCGAACCACTTACGTACGGTTCTTTCAGCTAAAGCGCCTTCTCCGTAAACGGAACATATCGAATTTGTTGCTTGTGAGGCATTTTTGCCTTTCCGGTAATAGAAAAGCATCGAGTGTCTAAAATGTTCTTTGTTTTCTTCCATCTTCAAAAGAGTACAAAACTGACACGAATCAATTTATCTGAAACAACTTGTTTCCTAAAGATGCGTTGAAATGTCACCTTTAAGCATATGTACTGGGTCGTCCGGAAAGTTCGTGCCGATTTTGAAGGAAAATTCAAAGGCAACATTTTTTTATGTCGATAAATATTTATTGACTTATGTGTGCACCGTTTTGTTTCACAACCTTTGTCCATCTTTCACGCAACTGGAAGATTCCATTCTCCCAGAACTTCTTAGGTTTCTCGGCGAAAAACTCCTCAAGGTGGTTTTTTATGTCGATCAGAGTTGAAGTTCCTGCCGCTAAGAGAATTTTGCACAGACCTAAATAAGTGAAAGTCTGAAGGTGCAATGTCTGGTGAATACGGTGGGTGAGGTGGCACATCCCAGCCAAACTCCAACAATTTTTGTCGGGTAGTCAAAGAAGCATGAGGTCTGGCATTGTCCTGATGGAACACGACGCCCTTCCTATCAGCTAATTCTGGACGTTTTTCCTGAATCGCTGTCTTTAATTCGTCCGTTGCGAGCAGTACTTATCTGCATTTATCGTTTGGTTGTGTGGTAGGAGCTCGTAATATAGGATTCCTTTCCAATCCCACCAGACACAGAGCATGACTTTTTTTGGATGGAGGCCGGCTTTCGGAGTGGTTAATGCTGGTTCATTTCGCTTACCCCAGGATCTTTTTCGTTCTACATTGTTGTAAATGATCCATTTTTCGTCACCCGTCACTAATTGCTTCAAAAATGGTACGTTTTCGTTGCGCTTGTACAGCGAGTCGCAGATGGAAATGCGATCCATTAAATTTTTACGGCCAAATTATGCGGAACCCATACATCATAGCGACTTACGTAACCAAGCTTCACTACATGATCGTGGACAGTGGTTTTCGATATTTTCAGTACCTCTGCTAATTCACGTGTCGTGTAGCGCGGGTTATTCTCGATCAGTGTCTTGAGTTGGTCATCATCAGTAGTAGAGGGTCTGCCCGAGCGTTCTTGGTCTTTAAGGTTAAAATCACCAGCTCTAAACTTAGCGAACCACTTACGTACGGTTCTTTCAGCTAAAGCGCCTTCTCCGTAAACGGAACATATCGAATTTGTTGCTTGTGAGGCATTTTTGCCTTTCCGGTAATAGAAAAGCATCAAGTGTCTAAAATGTTCTTTGTTTCCTTCCATCTTCAAAAGAGTACAAAACTGACACGAATCAATTTATCTGAAACAACTTGTTTCCTAAAGATGCGTTGAAATGTCACCCTTAAGCACATGTATATAAATCGTATGTTTTCAATAACATTGATATATTCAGACATGTTCCAACGCCATCTATTAAAAATCGGCACGAACTTTCCGGACGACCCAATAATTCAGATCGCAACAGATTCGGTCACATTTTGACTCCGAAACCATGCGCCGTGCGGCGAGCGCGACAATTTGCTCCTGATATGATTTATTATGCAACATCAAGATAATAATTATCTCGCATGAAAGCTCTCTCGAGGGTGTCGCTGTTGAAATAAAAAAAAGATAACCGCGAGAGGAGCCGGCGCGGCCACGTGGACGGGAAGTTTGGCTGGCCACGTTGATATCGATTCTCGAGGTCAGGCACATACATAATCTCACCACCCGCGCATAATTTTGTACACATGTGCGCGCCGGTGCACGCGCGTTTGTAAAGGGTCGCGCGCGCAAGATGGGGGATAGAGAGTAGGTTCCATGTACATGCATATATTCCTGCATAAATATATTAGGCCGAGACGAATACGTTTCCACCGATGGGGTCCAGGCAAGGGAGGGACAGAGAGAGAGCGAGGCAGAAATGGATAGGCCGCCGGAGGAGCGAAGAGATCGCCGCATATGAAAGTATCTATGAAGGCACTTTGAATTTTATATCCCACCGAGGCGGTCAACATTTAAATCAGCCGATCGATCGACATTACCTCGGGATATGAGGGCGCGAAGACGCGCGGTGCCGAGGGGCGCGGGAGCCTCCCCTCGTTGGAGTCCCCTTTGCGAGAAGACGACCCGCCCGTACGCGCCTCGGGTCTTTCTCGAGGAATCGAACGGTCCATCCGCTTATTAGAGACGATGGCCGAAATACTCGGGTGCCATTACGAAGGGGATGACGAAGGGCGTTCGTTAAAGTGGCTGTTCCAAGCCTCCAGATTCGGGAGAAAATTTTTCATTTCTGGTCCTGGCGGACGGATTGCTTTTAATGTCTCGAGTGAAACATACGTGCTTGATTGCGCTGCGCCACGCGCGCGAGAGACAACGCGTCGAGGGTGCATCCGGGGATGCCACTCGCGGAATTGCATATTGACGTGTCGCGGCTAAGAACGCGACGTGGCAATTGAATCGGCGCGGATAAGTGAAAAGTGTTAATTCTGCGATTCGCGAATATACCTTGGGGCTTTATGCAGATATCCGTGGCGCTGTTGCGAATACGTCACGTCGCCGGAAGGCGCGGGAAGGCGAAGCGAGACCTCCGTGGCCTCTGTGTGCGCCGTAAGAGCGCATAAAGTGGGCAGCTTCCGAGTTTCCAATAATCTGGCCTGGAAACGCGATTTATACGAAACGGTAAACTTAATAACGCAATTTCGCGAGGGTGCGCGGCCCGCTGACGGAGCGGCGCGGCCGAACAATTTAAATAAACAAATTATAAATATTCGCTCGCGCGAAACCACCTCAGCATGAATAATCATTACGTCGTAGATGGGAGGCAAGGCACTGCCGATTCGATTGATTAAATTTTTAATAATTCATTTGCATTCGACCGGCATATCCTCCGCCTCTCTCTCTTCCTCTCTCATCGCGTCGGGAAAAGGAAACAGAAAGAGAAAGAGAGAAAGACAGAGCCCCGATCCCTTTAATATATTTTTAAATTACATTTTTAATGGACGCAACAAATGAATTATCGATTGTTTCGCCTCGGTACAGCCGGCTAATAGGGTTATTATTAATGCGCTGCTCCAGTTCCCGCGTTCGTATAAATACATTATACAAAGTATCGCGGAAAGAATCGCGGAAATAAGCGCGAAAATGCAATTTGCGTCATGCAAAATTGTACCCTCCCTTCCCTTCCTTCGCCTCCTCCTGCCCTCCGTCCCGGTACATCCCGATCGGTCGGTGATGCACGGCATTCGCGCGACGCGTTATTTTTGTCGCGTTAAACAGCAGCAAATCAGAGCGCCTCGATTATTTATTTACCCCTTTCGTTACGCGGCGGCAGGGACGAGTGGAGGTGCATTGTAGCATCCTCTCGTTTATAGATTGTTTACTCGGCGTTGCGCCACGTAGCATTGGTATAACGCACCGCCGATGCGGCGTATCCCGCCGCGATAAAATGCTCGAGAGAGAGAGGGTGGGTGCGCGAAACGGCATTAAGGGGGGAGCCTGCTTTAGAACGTTGAAAATAAGGTATAATTTTACGAATTTTTTTGGAGAAACTGTACAGCGGATCATTATAAAACTTTAATGCATTTATTAGTACATGTTTAAAGATAAACAAAATTATTTTTTATTTGAATATATCGCCCGTAGAGGTCGTCCTGGAGGCATCTTAGTGCAGCCGGCATTGTAAATTGGTGAGCATTCTCCCGCCTCCTAATTTCATCCAAATTGAAAAATTTAAATATTTTCTCGTTATTTATGAATTCCCATCGTCGATGAATCTTTAATATTCATAAAAACATTAAGTTAAACAATTATTTTTGCCTGAAAAAGTTCAAAAACTTTGCCTAAAAATCGTACTTTTGTGTTCTAAGCTCCACCATTTTGGCACTTTTCAACTTTTTTCTTCGCGTGCATTACGAGTATCATCATTACATTCGCCGTTCGCAGCGCAGCGTTAAGGGGGGAGCCTGCTTTAGAACGTTGAAAATAAGGTATAATTTTACGAATTTTTTTGGAGAAACTGTACAGCGGATCATTATAAAACTTTGATGCATTTATTAGTACATGTTTAAAGATAAACAAAATTATTTTTTATTTGAATATATCGCCCGTAGAGGTCGTCCTGGAGGCATCTTAGTGCAGCCGGCATTGTAAATTGGTGAGCATTCTCCCGCCTCCAAATTTCATCCAAACTGAAAAATTGAAATATTTTCTCGTTATTTATGAATTCCCATCGTCGATGAACCTTTAATATTCATAAAAACATTAAGTTAAACAATTACTTTTGCATGAAAAAGTTCAAAAACTTTGCCTAAAAATCGTACTTTTGTGTTCTAAGCTCCACCATTTTGGCACTTTTCAACTTTTTTCTTCGCGTGCATTACGAGTATCATCATTACATTCGCCGTTCGCAGCGCAGCGTTAAGGGGGGAGCCTGCTTTAGAACGTTGAAAATAAGGTATAATTTTACGAATTTTTTTGGAGAAACTGTACAGCGGATCATTATAAAACTTTGATGCATTTATTAGTACATGTTTAAAGATAAACAAAATTATTTTTTGATTTGAATATATCGCCCGTAGAGGTCGTCCTGGAGGCATCTTAGTGCAGCCGGCATTGTAAATTGGTGAGCATTCTCCCGCCTCCAAATTTCATCCAAACTGAAAAATTGAAATATTTTCTCGTTATTTATGAATTCCCATCGTCGATGAACCTTTAATATTCATAAAAACATTAAGTTAAACAATTATTTTTGCATGAAAAAGTTCAAAATCTTTGCCTAAAAATCGTACTTTTGTGTTCTAAGCTCCACCATTTTGGCACTTTTCAACTTTTTTCTTCGCGTGCATTACGAGTATCATCATTACATTCGCCGTTCGCAGCGCAGCGTTAAGGGGGGAACCTGCTTTAGAACGTTGAAAATAAGGTATAATTTTACGAATTTACTATACAGCGGATCATTATAAATCTTTGATGCATTTATTAGTACATGTTTAAAGATAAAAAAATTAGTTTTTGGTTTGAATATATCGCCCGTAGAGGTCGTCCTGGAGGCATCTTAGTGCAGCCGGCACTGTAAATTGGTGAGCATTCTCCCGCCTCCAAATTTCATCCAAATTGAAAAATTGAAATATTTTCTCGTTATTTATGAATTCCCATCGTCGATGAATCTTTAATATTCATAAAAACATTAAGTTAAACAATTATTTTTGCCTGAAAAAGTTCAAAAACTTTGCCTAAAAATCGTACTTTTGTGTTCTAAGCTCCACCATTTTGGCACTTTTCAACTTTTTTCTTCGCGTGCATTACGAGTAACATCATTACATTCGCCGTTCGCAGCGCAGCGTTAAGGGGGAACCTGCTTTAGAACGCTGAAAATAAGGTATAATTTTACGAATTTTTTTGGAGAAACTGTACAGCGGATCATTATAAAACTTTGATGCATTTATTAGTACATGTTTAAAGATAAACAAAATTATTTTTTGATTTGAATATATCGCCTGTAGAGGTCGTCCTGGAGGCATCTTAGTGCAGCCGGCATTGTAAATTGGTGAGCATTCTCCCGCCTCCAAATTTCATCCAAACTGAAAAATTGAAATATTTTCTCGTTATTTATGAACTCCCATCGTCGATGAATCTTTAATATTCATAAAAACATTAAGTTAAACAATTATTTTTGCCTGAAAAAGTTCAAAAACTTTGCCTAAAAATCGTACTTTTGTGTTCTAAGCTCCACCATTTTGGCACTTTTCAACTTTTTTCTTCTCTCTTTGGTTCATCGACGATGGGAATTCATAAATAACGAGAACATATTTCAATTTTTCAGTTTAGACGAAATTTGGAGGCAGGAGAATGCTCACCAATTTGCAATCCCCTTACAGAAAATAGTGAGAGGCAAGGGGACTCACTCTAATCATTTTTCATTTCATTTTTTAGCTACATTGTTTAAACAATTTTGTTATAAACGATTAATATTTTTAACATGTTTAATTCACTTCACATAACTAACAATAAATGTCAAAAGTTGATTTTATTGTATTTTGAAAGTCGCATGTCGAGTTACTGTCTATTCAAGTAATTTTTCGAGTTTTCGTCCGCCATATTGGATCCGCCATATTGAATTTTGAAAATCTGATTTCAGATTCGGATTCAGCGACTTAAAAAACCAATATATTAAAAAGATCGAACAGTTAAAAAATATAGTTTCACAAGGTGTTTCATGCGCAATGCCAAACGAACGCGGCAATTTAGGGATCGTTTACCCCCCAAATATTTATATAAAACAAAACAAAAAAATACGTGTTCCTTAAGTAGCTTTCCTCTTGAAGTTTTAATAGATTTTACTTCGATCAGATCAAAACTGATTTTTTGCAGCAAGAAATTGGTCACTTTAGGGGTAGTTCACCCCCTAATTTTTACTCCCCTTCCAACATACCTAGGCCGATTTTCGTCTTCTATCGAAAGATACTTTCATACCAAAAATCATTAAAATCGCTTCACTGGTCTCAAAGATATCGCAATTGTTCCATTTTACCCCCCATTTTGGTGGGTCGTTTCACCCCCTAAATATGTTTTTCCGCCGCTAAAAAAAAAAGTGTCCCTTAGTTTTGCACGTATTATGACATATCCAAATTTGAGAAAAATCGGAGAGTGACACTTCCGTAGGTTTACTTGTAAGATTTCTCCAGGACGACCTCTACAAGCGATATATTCAAATAAAAAATAATTTTTGTTATCTTTAAACATGTACTAATAAATGCATCAAAGTTTTATAATGATCCGCTGTATAGTTTCTCCAAAAACAATTCGTAAAATATACCTTATTTTCAGCGTTCTAAAGCAGGCTCCCCCCTTAATTCGCGCCGAGGCGCAAAACGCAAGGGAAAGTTCCATGCTCGCCGCGGAGACGCTCACCGAGCCGAAAACGAAGATATATAAACGCGGACATCGGGGGCATCCCCGGGCCGGGAATCCGAATCTCATAACTTCCGGTCCGTCGGCGGTCGACTCAATATTCAAGATGACCGGCGGATGTGACGTCACGCTTCGTCGCCGCCTCGAGCCATATTAGATCGAGGAGTTTCATATTGCTCCGTAGCGCTCCGTGATCTCGTGCACCGGGAGTTTATCTATGGTTCAGTTCGTCTCGTAATAATGTCCATTGGGGTCCGGGAGTACGTCGGCGAGTAGACGCCGCCGTTGCCCTCTCGCGCCCTTCCGCGTCGGAAACGTCGCGTTAACGAAGTCAATTGTGAAGAAGTTACTTGTGCGTCGCGGTGCCACGTCGCCGGCTTTCGCCGTCGTGACCGTTTCGCGTTTCAAACCGGTGTCCACCGACGCGAGTCGTCATTATGGTGACCACCGAATTGTCGCCGAGAGCTCAATTAACGCCTTCAACTCGGCGCGCTCAAGTATCGCGGCGTTTGGATTACCGTGAAGACAACGGCGGTACCAGGTACCACTGTATGTCAAGCTTGATACTTTATTCTCTGTCATGTCATCGGTTTGAGATCTTATGTCACTGTACGTGACATTTCACCTTTTGCGAGGCTCTTGAGACGACGTGACCCTTGTCACGCTGCGCTGCAGCGATCGTTCGTTCACTATGAATGACGTCTAAGAGATACCGGAGATTTTTATTTATGTACAATGGTTACTTATTTATATCGTTGTTATGAGTGAATCGCCGTTTCCCTGGAAAAAAAGATCAGATTGCATTCTGCATGTTTGACAAGCGCCGAGATTCGTAAATCTCGGTTGGCCAACCGCCGAGTCCGGTGCTCGGGCGGCAGCCCGGTGTTACGAACGATGAAGCGCGTCATTGTCGCAAAGTGTCGGACAACTCGCGAGCTCGGGACTCGAGTAACACGAGCCTCGCGGGCAACTCGACAGATCGGGAAATTCCCCATTTTTCGTTCGTTCCCCGGCGCGCGTCATCTCATGGCGTTGCCGCGGCGGTCGCAGCGGCCGGTGGCGGCGGCGCAGCGGTTTTAAATTCCTTTTGAGTTCAAAACGCGCGCTCGCGCGCGCGGGTGTCGCGGGGGCCGAGGCGGTGCGCGACGCGATGCAGAAGAGGGTTGCAGCGAGAAAATCGGGAGGGAAGAGCCTGGGTCGAGGGGGGTGGTGGTGGGCGCGCGGCGGAGCTCTGTGCCAAGAGGGGGTGGACTAGCGCGAGTGCGCACTCAAAAAAAAATCATTTGCACGGTAATTCGAAGCCTGGATTTCAGTCGATAAAAGGATGCACACACGCCGCGGCGCATACAGAGGGAAGAAACAAATGAACAAATTCGCGTTTCAGAATAATGCCCGGCAATCCCATCTACCCGCCTCTCTCGCCGCGCGCCCTCCCGCCCTCTCCCCCTCTCGTCCCTATTCCGCGGGCCAGGCGGCACCCCGTTCCCCGTGCCCCTCTCTTCGTCGCCTCCTCCACCGCCTCTTCCTACGCCACCCCATCCCCCTCCCGCCGTCGATGCGCCGTGGCACTCGTTCTCTCTTTCTCGCTCCCTCGCACCCTCCTTCTCTCTCTCTCTCCTCCGGCACCGCCACCCGCGCAACCCCACACACAACCCTACTTTTTTCATTCCGTCCTATCAATTGATCAGGTTTTAAATTTCCGCGTCCATCCGAGCCGCGCCTCCACCTCCTCCTCTTCCGCGTCCTCCTGCTCCTCCTGCTGCTGGCTGTGCTCCTCCGCGCCACCCCGTGCGTCCTCTTTCGGTTCTCGTCCATCCATCCCCGTGCCCTCACCCTGCGTCGCGGTGTACGCCGGTGCCACCCGTTCGGTCCTCACCCGCCTGTCCCTCCTCTCTGTTTAATTAAAAGGACACATTAAATTATTTTTTCAATTGAACCCCCCATTGTTACTCGCAGACTGCTGATTCTATCCAATCGTCCGGTCTCTCGCTCGCGCCCGCGTCACCCGTCTCGCTCCTACTCGCCGGTCGACCGGCCTCCCCCTGGCCGCCCCCCTAGCCGCCCTACGTCGCGCCCTCCCGCTTGCAGCCCCTGCTTTTTTTCGCGTTAGAAGCTTTGTCAGAATACGCGTGCGCGATAGTATACGTACACGCTCGTGTACGTGTGTTTACGCGTGCCCGTATATTTCGGCGTGCACGCGTGTACGTGACGCGCGTCCCTACGTGTGTATACGTGCTTCTTTTTGTTCCTATTTGCGCGAGGCCGGGCGAGCGAGCGAGCAAGCGAGCGAACGCTCTCGCGCGCGCTTTCCTATTAATTGGGAAATACCGAAATGCGCGGAATATCGAGCACCTTGATGGCACGGCTAGCATGCCCCGCCGCATCGTCGTCGGGGGGTAGGCCAGGGGTTCCACGAGCGGGGGACAGAGGATCGGGGGAGAAATGGGAGGGGTGGGGCATGTGGGTGGGTGGACGGGTGTGGGTGTGGCGACGATTTTTTCGACGACAGGCCTTCGCCGTCCGAGCGTTCTCGTTAAACGAATTCGACGGCTATCGCGAGATTGGGAATGAGAGCGGAGGCTCGTGCCCGCGAGATTTTCGAGTGACTTGAAATTTCTATTCTCCCGCGTCGGGAACACGTCGAAGAGACTCGCTCGCACCGTTGCTGCAGAGCAGCGGCAGCAGCAATGCAGGCAACCTGGTTGCACGTGCTCCATTTCCGTTCCTGTGGCATCTCGGGACTTCCGCTCTCGCGAAGAGTGATTCGATACTTCCTCGACAGATTTCTTGGGCGCTGCGAGAGAAAATTAGCCACAACTGTGTAAAATAGAGGAAAACGTTCCACAACCCTTGTCCATGTACACGACGTCGTTCGGGTAATAATAAAGTAAAACGGAATTAAAAAGCTGTTTCTCCCTTACCACATTAGCTTCCCTTCGTTAACGGAAATACTCGTGGAACGATTACCAGTGCGACTCATAAGGAACGAAGGGGTGGTTTTGCGCGCCAGTCGCCACATTGGCGTTTAATCATCAGTTAAGTCGGTAATTACGATGTTAATTGATTCCGTTGGATATCCCGTATCCTCGGGGCTTATGGAACTCGACAACGCGCGCCGATATCTCTGCGCCAGTGTGCGGATATCATTATCAATCGTCACCCCTGCCCCCACTGGCTCATGACGTTGATGGGAACCGGGCGACGAGATGCCGAAGAGCGGCAGGGGTGGGACTCGCTGGTTCGACGCGTCAAGTAATTAGAAGTAGCCAGGCATTGTTTAGAAGCCCACGTTTTAATCATCGGAGTCATGGGGGTCAGCAGTGCCGATAACACGTTAAAGCGGTTTACGTTGCGTTTATCGAGAAGCATCGATACATCGGATGTTTAATAGGATTTTACGTAACGCGAAAGTGGATTCGAGCGGTGTCGCCGGCCGCCTCGGTATCAGAGATCGCATTATAGTTCGTTATAATCAATGCGTTCTTATCCCTTTCCTATATTTCCGATCGACTCCGTCATTGTTCGTTTTGCCGCGTGAGAAACTCGGTGTATCCGCGCTCCGTTCATTTGTACGTTGCTCCGCGTCGCGGGATCGAATGACGACCGAGTCGTCAACCGTTGATTGATTCCGCATTACGTCGCACAGTGGGCTAGAATCGAAAAAAGCTGGCCAAAAGTCGAATTTTTTCAACTCTTGCAACTCTGTGCATTTCGACCTTCTTTGATTCATGGGTATCAGTATTTTCAAAAATGTGAAAGGAGGTTCGTAGGAAAAATCTCCTTCCCATTAATCAACAATTAATAGCAGGCAACGCGTTAATGTTCCGAAAAACGAATTATGAATGAGTATAGGCTATAGCTTACATTCTTGTACGCGGATGCAAGTAAGTTTGCTTTTTACTCTATAAATAGAATTGAAACTCTTTTCCCAAACGGTTATAACCATTAAAAATGTTCGTTCATCAATTTGTGTTAATCTAAGTTTTTGGTTTCTTAAAATATAAGAAAGAAGTAAAGTTCAATATCACTTTTTTAAATAGCTGTAAAAGGCTCTTTGGGATTCTTGTTTTATCATCTTGTGTAGGATTCAAACTAAGTATTTCCGTTTGAATTGTGCACACCAACGCACACCTTTGCGTTATATACAGGATGTTTCATTTTAATTTTCATATCGTAATAACTCGAAAATTTGGCGTTTTGGTAAAAACTGTTTGAAATGAAAGTCGTAGGTTTTTAAGTGAAGCATTACATAGCAATACCAGTATGACCTTGATAGTGTTGTCAAGATCATGTACAGATCACCGTGAAATTTTTCAATGCCGCGAAACGCACGACGCGGCGCGGTAGCGACTGTAACTTTCAAGCTTCATAACTTCGAAGTATTTAACGGATAAATACTTTGTTACAGTGTTCTGAAAAGCTCTTGAGGTAAGCTACAAAAATATCTAATGAAAACTGGAGGTTCCCATTTAAAAAATTCGAGGTGACCTTTGCGTGACCTTGGCAACGCTATTCACGGTCATACTAGTATTATTATCTAATACCTATAACTTTTATTTGAAACATTTTTTTCTAAAACGTCATGTTTTCGAGTTATTACTTTTGGCCAGCTTTTTTCGAGTTTAGCCCACTGTGCGTCATTTCGATACGCACTTATCAGCCTCGCGATAATGATGATGAATCGACAATACGCGAGCTCAATTATGTCGTAGGACCTCTTGAGACAATTCGCTACGCGCGTTATCAACTGACTGATTTTGGATCTAACGTGCGAGAAACTTCAAAAACACTTGGCGAATTTAAGAGTCATAATTACGCCCGCAACCCGAATTAGATGTTTTCCCATCGAGACCTTGGTGCTCGGCTACTTGGCCATCGTCCAAGTCGCGGGCAGCTCGCAAGGAGAGTAAAACGAGGCGAAGTAGCTCGGCCAAGGTTCCCTTTTGTCCTTCCGGCAAAGGAGTCTACAGCGGCGAGTCGCGCTCCGCTACATCGGTAATTTGGAAAAGCTAATTAAAACTTGACTCGAAGGTACGAAGACCGGCCCTCGGTCACCGAGTCGACCGTCACGAGGGGCCAAGTGAGGTGAAACCAACCCCGAAGAGCAGGAGTCTCACTCCGCCCCATCTCTTATCCGTCCGATTCCATTCCGCTACTCTTTCCACAGGCAGTGCATTGTCTTCACGGGCACAAACGATTTCTTCGCTATCCGCAGCGTCCTCCATCCTATTTAGCCGCCAAGAGGGGTGTATATTCACCAGCTTATTTGGTGAAAAAATATACCTGACGCAATTAAAGTGCATAGATGAATTAATAAATTGTAAAAATTTCGCAAATTTATTATTAATATTAATATTGAAATTACACAAAAGAGACAATTAAACATTAACATTTTTTTCAAACTGAATCCTTTATCATCGTCAGAAATTCTTTATCCCTCGTGTTTAAAATCGTCTTTGCGCGAAAACGTTGCTGGTAGTACAACAAATTTGCGTGATTCGTAAAACGAATAAATCCAACGCACGTGTCAGGTTTCGGGGGGTGGGCGTCATTCAAAATGACGCCGCGGGGTGTTGCGCTCTCCGCGTGATCGCGTTGATTAACGCGCCGAGATTGTCGCGCCACGCGGGACAATCCAAAGACTCCTGAAAAATCAACAGGCAGGTGCAAGGATAAGGGTGTGCAAACAGGATCATTTAACCTTCGAGCCGCGCCCGCGCGCGCACCTGTCGCCCGTCTCGCCTTCCTTTTTTCTCACCCCTTCCCTTCGGTGGCGGGGAATCCGCGCGACGACAGACCGGCCATCGTATCTGTCGATCTGCGGTATCGGCGACGAGGGCGATTCATCAAAGTTTCCACCCCCATCCTACCGACGTTCCCGTATGGCCCCGGCTCGGCTAACGAAATATTACAGCGACGGACGGCCGGACGCGCGAGCCGCGCGCGTGTCCGCGAGGACGATGCTCGTGCGCGTGGAGGTGTGGGCGCGCGCGCGCGTATATATTCGCGCCCTGGTGTGCGTGCCTCTACCGCCTAAGCGGATACGCGGAAAACGAGCTCGTAGATGGATAAATACTAAAACGTCAGTAACTCACGATCAGCCACCCCCGACCCTCTCTCTCCTCCGGCGTCGCGTCTCCATCCTCGCCGGTGCCTCTCCGTTGCGCCCATCGCCGCGCTTTGTGCGCGACGGTATAGGCGTTGCGCTCTCGTCCTGCAGGATGTACATCTAGATCAATACCATTGGAAATTATCCAAACAAATTATCGATAGAGCGAAAAAAAAACCCGGAGGCCGCGCACCGACCGACCGACCAACCGAACGAACCGAACGAGGCGCTACATCACGCATACGGGGGTGGCAGGGAGGAAAGGAGGGCGATCGAGGGAAAGAGAAAGAGCCTCCGCGCCGCGCCGAGAGGCGAGAACGCGCGATGCACGGATAGAAAGAGGGAGAAAGACGGACAAAGAGAGAGAGACGGGAAGCGTATTAAAAAATAAAAAATTGCCGTACATTTTTCAGGCATTAACGTGTGCGTGGGTGGGTTGGGTCGCTCGCTGGACAGAGGGAGGGTGAGCGGGGGTCGGGACGGCAGGCAGGGCCCTTAAGGGGGGTAGCGGGACGCGCCGGGGGTTACTAGCCCCCGCGATCGCCGCGCATGAGAGGGGAGAGAGGATACCTACGTGCATGTCTCCTCCCGATTGGCCTGCCAAAGCTCCCCCGAAGCCAATTCACCGGGCGCGTGTTTAGTGCAATTTTTCAAAATTAACTAATGTTCGACAGCCGTGCCGTCGGCGACTTTCGGGACGCTCGCTGTCCCCTCACTCCCCCTTCGCGTCCTTACCGTCCCCATAGCATTAATCACTCTTAATTATCGCGGTGTATCCGCCGCGTTTTTCTTTATTTCGGACTTCGATCGTCGCTTCGCGGTTTCGTTTCTTAACACCCTGTCGAGTCACGAAGGCGCGCGTTCTTTAGGGTGTGCGAGAAATTGCCGATGTTATTTATACGCTTGAGAAATGTGAGAATTAAAGCACGAGTGAAAAACAACGCCGCCTCAAAATTTCTTGTTTAACGGAGCGCGTCGAATTGAATTTTGTATCATCATCGCAGAATTATTCGTCCGTCGCATTCGAAACATCCTTGCGTGTCGAAAATTCAATGTAACATTTTTCAAAAGTTCGCCATGATCGGAATCGCGTGGAGAATTCCATCCGCGCAGACTTAGATCTCGCGCGTCTCCGAGAATATAATATATAACGTTCGGTTGGCAGGAGGTACACACGCAGGGTGGAAAGACGGTCGGGGCAGAGAATTTCGCATTGTTCCCGCCGAATGCCGTTCGCGGTCCCCGCTTTTCGTCGCGTTTGGCGCTCGGCGTAAAAATTACGTCGACTAGAGTTTATTTGTCCGGAAATGGCGGTGCCCCGGGGGTGGTGCTTGCACGGTTATAGGTGCGGGGCAGAAAAAAAGGGGACTGGCGGTAGGTGGAGGCAAGAGGGAGACGGAGTGCGCGGGTGGGAGCGAGAGGAAGGCACGTACGTACCTACCTACCGGCGTGGTTGATGTATTGCGTATTATTTGTGTGTTGTGTTCGTTGCTGCATTGCGCGCTTTTTTCTGCTCCCACCGCCTATTATTTATTAGCACTAACGTGCAATTGTATTGATCTGCAATATACCACCCGCACCCGGCCCCACCCACGCCCCGATGGATTTTTTTCCTCTTTTCGAGAATGTATCCGGACTTCGCCGGGGGATGGAAGTTTGCTACGATTGGCCCGGCGTGATGGAACAACCGCTGATGCTACACTTTGTTCTGCCGGCATGTCACGTAATTTTATTTTGCCTTCTTGAATGCCGCGATTGAATCTTCCTCCGGGCTCTTTGTTTTTGCACGCTGCGACGGTATTGCACGGTAAAAATTTGGCGATACTTATTTTTTTGTGGTGTGTGCCCCGGCGCTTTCCTGCCGGCGAGAGAGAATACCGAATACATTGTTGCTGCTTCGAGCCCTGCGGTTACGGTTCGGCTGCAGCTTTGGTTTATGGATATTTCGAGTTAGATGGTATCACACAGTTCTCGAAATTCCGTGGACACGGCTCCTCCTGTGTATATGTATTTCATTTATAAAAACGTACATATAATGTAAAAGTACCGAGCTCTGCTTATTAGTAAATACTGTGCATTCCATTTGGAGTTACTAGTACTGCTTACCACACCCCATACACAAAATCGACCCTTTTTAGGGCCACTATGATGTACAAATCCGATCGAGCAACCTCCCCGCGGTGTACATCGGGTAATGCGAATGCCGGCGGTATGTCAACTTTGACGCTTCATATCTTGGGAACTGCTTGGGCAAAAAACAAAAGTAGGTAGTGTTTTGGAAAGCTCTCGAACTAAGCTACAAGTCCCATTTAAGAAAACATCCATCGCATTGACCTGGCCTTGAAAGGTCACTCAAGGTCAAGTACATATTTTCATCATGTGGCCCCCTTCAAACCATGCAACTTTTGGTCGAAACATTTTTCCGTATGTCCCACATTTTTCGAGATTTTTGCCTGCGGCATTTACAATGGGACACCCTGTATATCATGAAGAGACTACTTAACTCCTTTCGTGTCCTTTATTCTAAATCCTTTCGTGCGTCTCGCCGCCGTGAGAGCTACACGTTTTATCCTCGCGCCGGCAAAAATGCGTACACGCGCGCGTTCACACGTCCGCGCGAGTGTGCCGTCATATCAAAGTAAATCTACCCGGTGAGCATCGCCGGGGCTATTATATCGTCATCATAACGATATAACGCGAAATCAACAGGGTAACGATACACACCGGGTCCCGCGTGGCGAAATACAATAGCCTCCGCGTGCGACCCCTCCCCCCTCGCGCCGCAATCCTCCCCCAAACCCCCGTTTACCGATGGCACCCCCTCGTGTCCCCCCTTCCCCCTGTCGTGCCGAAACGGCCGGCTGCTAGCCCGCGAAACTGACCGTGTGGCGGACCAGTCGCGTTGCGTTGCGTTGATGTAACTAAATGATTGGGTAAATGATTCCACAGCGTGCCGCGAGTAATTGAGTGGTGCTGGTGTGGGCGATGACTGCCAGAGAGCGACGTCGCGCGGCCGTGTGAGTGCACGCACACGGGCCTGCGTATCCACCGGGTGTTCGCGAAACGCGCGGGGCAAATGATTTCGCGCGCGATGGACCCCTTCGCGTTCACCCGGAAATGATGATGGAGGGACGCCGGTACCTATCCGCGCCACGGTGACACGGCCATTAAAACGAGCCTCGGAATCAGGTATAGGTGTTGGAAGAGGGGTCGCGATGATGATGAAATGCAGTTTATTATTACGACGGCGAGCGTACTCGTGCGACTACACGAGCTTTCGTTCGCGGATCCCGACGGGAGCTGACGTGATAGCGTTGCACGGATTACTCAGCGAGTATGGTTGCAATCAACCTTGATACACGCGTGAGCTCATATATTCCGCGTATTTATAGACGATACGTTTCAATTATCAATCCGAGAGCTGTCGAAAATAAAGCCTTCAACGAAGAAAAACTTGAAGGTACACGGTAAGGCACAGAGAGAGAGAGAGATAGAGGAAAAAAAGACGACAGAACATACATTTAGCAAAAAAGTCATCAAAATTCGTAGCGCCGTTTTTGTTACATTACCGTCATCACGCGGAATGCCTCTTATCAAACGACGAGAACCGTCGGACACGAGGCGCACCGGATGCATCCTCGCATCCTCGTAAAAATTTGACGCATCCCGTGCCCGTAGCGGATAACAATCTGGGAAGCGCGCCTCCGGGGGTGAGACTCGCAACCGGCGCGCCGTCATCCCTCCGCGTACCGGCGAATGGCCCGCGCGCGATGATCCGCGCGTTCTTCATGACATACATTTCCAGGTCACCCAGTGGACACGGGGGCATACCGAGCGAATAGCGCCTCGCGCGGGTGCCGGCTCGCGCCGCACACGCGTGCGTCCGCGTGTACACGCTCCGTATGGTTGCGCGCGGCACGCGCGCCCCACGGCAATGACGAGTCATCCACGCTAGAACACCTCGCCTCTGGACCCGCTCTCGCGCCACCTCTGTCCCGCGCGCGGGCAACATCCTCCTCGCTCCTCTCGCTGATTCTCGCCGCGCCTCGCGCGCCCACGCTCTCTCTCTCTTTCTCTGTCGCGCCGCCGGTGAATCCCGCGTGCCGTCGCGCCCTGTCGGCTCTCTCTTTGTCTGTCTCTCTCTTTTGCTCTTTGTCGGGCTACGCGAGCGAGCACGTGAAACCGTACGTGGCGTGCAACACGCGTCGCGCGCCCAACCGCGTGTGCGTGCGAGAACGCAGTAGGCCACCGGTCGTGTCATGATTTCGCGTTTGTTTACGCGCGGCTCCTCTCTCTTTCGCGCTGCTGGGATCATCCCCGTCATTCGCGCGCGGGTCTCGCCTCTCGCTTCCGCTCGCGCCTGCGGTCGGCGTTGGCAAATTTGCGTGGCCGCGGGGATATGTTTTCGTTTCCAATGATTTATGCCGGCAAATGGGTCGCGCGCGCGTGAAAGTGTCATGCCGGGCGTTATCGATGACAGCTATCGATGGGACACGCTCGAGTGTGCTCGCAAGAATGCGGCCTCCGGGGAATTAGAATTTCAAGTATCACGCGTATCGAGGGCTTGGACTGGGAAATCGGGACAAATTACATCACGCACGTTAGCGATTACTCTCGTGCGTTAGCGAAGGTGTCGCTCCACGTGAGACGCAAGATGTAGGATTTGAAAGATCAAGCGAGAGAAAGATGCAGAAAAGAGAAAACGCCAAATGACAGAAAGCGATTTCAAGGAGCAATGTGTAAGAGGCGAAAAATAACTAGGAGACTGCCTTAGATTTGAACTCGAACTCTCCGGGATCCTTGGTTCACACGCCTAGGTCTTAGGCTGTACGGCCAATACTCCTACTGTTGTGATCAACTTGTTTTCATTCCGATCCTCTATACGACCTGTCAGTCTCGACTATCTTTCCAGATCTTACAGCTCGGCCAGCCTGACATTACATTCGTCCCCGAATGTCTCCAAATCGTCGGTTCACTACACTTGAGTCCCTCCCAACCTCCATTTTTGGTTCACTCTTCTGAGTCCCTCCCAACATCCATTTTTGGTTCACTCTTCTGAGTCCCTCCCAACCTCCATGTTGGTTCACTCCTCCGAGTCCTTCCCAATCTCCATGTTGGTTCACTCCTCTGAGTCCGTCCCGACCTCCATGTTCAGGCTTCACTACCGGCCAGCTGCTTCTCAACTCCCTCCTCTCCGAGGGGTAGCGGATGAATCTCAACTGTCTTCGAGGGGTAGCGGATTTTATCCCACTTCTGAATTGTAAGAGGCGAAAAATAACTAGGAGACTGCCTTAGATTTGAACTCGAACTCTCCGGGATCCTTGGTTCACACGCCTAGGTCTTAGGCTGTACGGCCAATACTCCTACTGTTGTGATCAACTTGTTTTCATTCCGATCCTCTATACGACCTGTCAGTCTCGACTATCTTTCCAGATCTTACAGCTCGGCCAGCCTGACATTACATTCGTCCCCGAATGTCTCCAAATCGTCGGTTCACTACACTTGAGTCCCTCCCAACATCCATTTTTGGTTCACTCTTCTGAGTCCCTCCCAACCTCCATGTTGGTTCACTCCTCCGAGTCCTCCCATCTCCATGTTGGTTCACTCCTCTGAGTCCGTCCCGACCTCCATGTTCAGGCTTCACTACCGGCCAGCTGCTTCTCAACTCCCTCCTCTCCGAGGGGTAGCGGATGAATCTCAACTGTCTTCGAGGGGTAGCGGATTTTATCCCACTTCTGAATTGTAAGAGGCGAAAAATAACTAGGAGACTGCCTTAGATTTGAACTCGAACTCTCCGGGATCCTTGGTTCACACGCCTAGGTCTTAGGCCGTACGGCCAATACTCCTACTGTTGTGATCAACTTGTTTTCATTCCGATCCTCTATACGACCTGTCAGTCTCGACTATCTTTCCAGATCTTACAGCTCGGCCAGCCTGACATTACATTCGTCCCCGAATGTCTCCAAATCGTCGGTTCACTACACTTGAGTCCCTCCCAACCTCCATTTTTGGTTCACTCTTCTGAGTCTCTCCCAACCTCCATGTTGGTTCACTCCTCTGAGTCCGTCCCGACCTCCATGTTCAGGCTTCACTACCGGCCAGCTGCTTCTCAACTCCCTCCTCTCCGAGGGGTAGCGGATGAATCTCAACTGTCTTCGAGGGGTAGCGGATTTTATCCCACTTCTGAATTGTAAGAGGCGAAAAATAACTAGGAGACTGCCTTAGATTTGAACTCGAACTCTCCGGGATCCCTGGTTCACACGCCTAGGTCTTAGGCCGTACGGCCAATACTCCTACTGTTGTGATCAACTTGTTTTCATTCCGATCCTCTATACGACCTGTCAGTCTCGACTATCTTTCCAGATCTTACAGCTCGGCCAGCCTGACATTACATTCGTCCCCGAATGTCTCCAAATCGTCGGTTCACTACACTTGAGTCCCTCCCAACCTCCATTTTTGGTTCACTCTTCTGAGTTCCTCCCAACATCCATTTTTGGTTCACTCTTCTGAGTCCCTCCCAACCTCCATGTTGGTTCACTCCTCTGAGTCCGTCCCGACCTCCATGTTCAGGCTTCACTACCGGCCAGCTGCTTCTCAACTCCCTCCTCTCCGAGGGGTAGCGGATGAATCTCAACTGTCTTCGAGGGGTAGCGGATTTTATCCCACTTCTGAATTGTAAGAGGCGAAAAATAACTAGGAGACTGCCTTAGATTTGAACTCGAACTCTCCGGGATCCCTGGTTCACACGCCTAGGTCTTAGGCCGTACGGCCAATACTCCTACTGTTGTGATCAACTTGTTTTCATTCCGATCCTCTATACGACCTGTCAGTCTCGACTATTTTTCCAGATCTTACAAATGTAACAATTACTAATTTACACATGTCCTCACGATCGTCTCAGCGATTCTGCTTGATTTGTCACTATTATGTGGAGGGCAGAAACGGATGACAAGTACGTCTGCTACAGATGGCTATTATCCGACAGCGCAAATTAAAGGATGGGAACGTTAGTTTTGCGTAATCAGTGCCGCCTGATTTTCCGAGCTTGTTGCACTTTGCCTGTAACTCCGCGGCGCGGGCTTGATTATCGCTCCTGGATACGTTTCAGCTACCCCAGCAAAGACAACCCGCTGAATGGATCACGAAAAGCGTTTCAGGCAAGTGACAGTACCAACAAAAAATGAAATCGAGTTCCGCCTGACAGAAGTGGGGTTCGTAATTTAAAAAACAATGGACGCTAAGGCACAATGAGGCCAAATGAGATAGGGGATGGTTCGTTGGAAAGAGAGCATGAGGTGCCAGAGGATGGGAGATGAAATCCTATACTGAACAAGGGGAAGGTGGGGATGTAGGTGGTCAGGGTAGTATTCTAGTGAAATGTTCAAACGGTGTCCGAGTCCGAACAGAGAAGTCGATCTTAGGAGAATCATTGATTTTATTGACGTCACCATGTTCATGGGTACCAATTCTGTCTAATGGATCAACACTAGCACGATTTATATAAAAGGAATTATCTTTTTGCAATTACTCACACCAGAAAACTGAAACATAAAAGCAACAAAAATAATCTTGGTAACGACGAAATAATAGATAATGACGACTGCAAGTGATTTGAAAAAAATTCTTGAGCCAATGACAGAGTTTAATCTAAACTTCTTTTAAGATTATAAATGTATTGATTTGCAGTTGAGTAGGTTTAATCGCGGCATTCACGAATGCGTCGATTGATTGGATCTGTCAGCCGGAGAGAGGATTGAATCCGTCGGCTTTCTTTGTTCAAGACTGGCGCGTGGTTGAAGAAGAGGGTTCGTACTCATCACTAGCAGCTCCTATCGATTGTTGGTCTAATTGTGTTACTGTGAATGTCCGATTCACCCAGCGGACCCCAACGTTGGTCAGAGACGAACCGAAATACGGCTCCCGTGCTCTGACGGGCAAAAAGAGTGGTCCGCATATTTTTTAACGTCGACGTAACGTCCTGAAAATTAATGTAACTTTTATCCCAGGAGTCAAACCAGGAGTCAGTCATCGTGCGGCAAGCGCCGTGAGTGTTTCTAAAAAAAGAAGGACATGACAATTTCGCGCCATGGAAATAAACTTTCATTCGATTTGCACGCCAGATATAACACGCGAACGCGGGAATGACGATCTTTGCCATTATTACCGTAGAATTCGCGCCAGCTTGGGCGAGATATTTTCATCGCGAAATTTTGCAACGCGCGACGACGTAGCGTGGGAGCGAGATTGCATGTATGACGTTGTCAAAAATGAGGCTGCGGCTTGATTTCGTCCCGTGAATCAAGGAATCAAATGCATCCCGAAAAAAGGTTCAACAAAAAATATTATATTTGTGCAAAAGCTGTATGATTGTTTCAGCGACGTTATCTTTATCCACAGAAATAATACACGAGGATGGTGTGCGAGTAAAGCACGTAAGAACGAAAAATATTTCATCCGGTACCTCGCATTCGCGAGTTTTTGTTCGTCCAAGGCGCGCTCTCTCTCGATGCGATAACTTGTTAGCGAATTAATCCGACTTTCGCGTGGTTTGAAAACTGCGTAGCTGCGAAGTATTAACTGGTCGCAGTCCTTTTTTCGCCCCCTTGCGATCGCAGCCGGCCTATTACGCGCAACGAACTCGATAAAGCCCGCCTATTTGTTCCTTTGTGGCCGGGAGGCAACTGGATACGCGGTTAAATAATAAAGCAGACAGCAGTCGCTCCGCTAATTAACAATACCTTTGCGTCGCTGCTAATTGCGCTTTACTTTGTTATATTACATTTTAAGTGCGCGCCACGTCGAGAATTACGCACTCGTCCGTGCGTTATTACAGTCATTTGCATAATGAATGAAGGCTTTCGTTAATTAGCGCCATAATCGCGCGATGCAAATGCGAGATTGGACGACTTACCGTGCGGAATATTAATACGCGTCGATTCAACGGCAGCGTCCTTGTGGAAAGGAGGTGCGCCGATGTAAGCATCTGCATAATCGGCATCCAGTTTCGCTTTATTGGCGGCGTGCGCTCGATGTAACCCGCGAAATTCTGGTCGCTTAAGGGGATCCTGGAGTCGTCTGTATTATCGGCGGAATTGGCCGATCTTACTGTACTAATTACTCTTTAATGATTGTATAGAATGAAAAATCCTTCTCCACGATTAAAGTATACAAAGAAATATACCGAGCGAAACTCGACTTTATGTTAAAAACGACAAAAAAATTTACAGTTTTATTATCGGCTTATTGTGACGTCACCTCGTACATTAATGTTCTTAATATAAATGTTTTGCAGTTGGTGTGGCCAAAATTCGACAATCGCAAGGACGGAACAAAATGAAAGAATATGGGGAAGCTTTTAGAAATGAGTTTAGAAGCCTAGCGTAAAAGTAATTAGTGCAGAAAGATTCGCGACCATTTCGTGCCTACGTATGCCTGTGAAATCGTGGCTGAATAAAAAATTGTGATTTTTTTCCGTTTGGAAAGTTAAGTCCTGCTTTTCACGTTACATTATTGTGTGTACTTTCATCGTGGAAAAGGATTTTTCATTCTGTGAACTCAATAAAAAGAACATGCAGGAAAATCATCGATTCCGCCGGTAATTCGGACGCCGCGACGGAGTTCACTGGCCACTCCAGGATCCCCTTAAGAGGATCCTGGAGTCGTCTGTATTACCGGCGGAATTGGCCAATCTTACTGTACTAATTACTCTTTAATGATTGTATAGAATGAAAAATCCTTCTCCACGATTAAAGTATACAAAGAAATATACCGAGCGAAACTCGACTTTATGTTAAAAACGACAAAAAAATTTACAGTTTTATTATCGGCTTATTGTGACGCCACCTCGTACATTAATGTTCTTAATATAAATGTTTTGCAGTTTGTGTGGCCAAAATTCGATAATCGCAAGGACGGAACAAAATGAAAGAATATGGGGAAGCTTTTAGAAATGAGTTTAGAAGCCTAGCGTAAAAGTAATTAGTGCAGAAAGATTCGCGACCATTTCGTGCCTACGTATGCCTGTGAAATCGTGGCTGAATCAAAAATTGTGATTTTTTTCCGTTTGGAAAGTTAAGTCCTGCTTTTCACGTTACATTATTGTGTGTACTTTCATCGTGGAAAAGGATTTTTCATTCTGTGAACTCAATAAAAAGAACATGCAGGAAAATCATCGATTCCGCCGGTAATTCGGACGCCGCGACGGAGTTCACTGGCCACTCCAGGATCCCCTTAAGAGGATCCTGGAGTCGTCTGTATTACCGGCGGAATTGGCCAATCTTACTGTACTAATTACTCTTAAATGATTGTATAGAATGAAAAATCCTTCTCCACGATTAAAGTATACAAAGAAATATACCGAGCGAAACTCGACTTTATGTTAAAAACGACAAAAAAATTTACAGTTTTATTATCGGCTTATTGTGACGTCACCTCGTACATTAATGTTCTTAATATAAATGTTTTGCAGTTGGTGTGGCCAAAATTCGATAATCGCAAGGACGGAACAAAATGAAAGAATATGGGGAAGCTTTTAGAAATGAGTTTAGAAGCCTAGCGTAAAAGTAATTAGTGCAGAAAGATTCGCGACCATTTCGTGCCTACGTATGCCTGTGAAATCGTGGCTGAATCAAAAATTGTGATTTTTTTCCGTTTGGAAAGTTAAGTCCTGCTTTTCACGTTACATTATTGTGTGTACTTTCATCGTGGAAAAGGATTTTTCATTCTGTGAACTCAATAAAAAGAACATGCAGGAAAATCATCGATTCCGCCGGTAATTCGGACGCCGCGACGGAATTCACCGGCCACTCCAGGATCCCCTTAATGGGCACGACCAATCTACGGACCTACAACGATGAAACCTACAGAAAGTCTCCATCTCGCGAGGGCTACCACACCGCGTGGGTGACGACAGGAATTATCCAGCGCGATGATTAACGACGACGGGAATCAGTTCCGGTTTCGCGAAGGGCTGCCTACGTCAGCCACGTCACGGTGGATTCCATCCAAGACACGTTTTCCCGTTTCCACAGCGGGTCGGCCGTCCCTTCGTGATCACGCACGCACAAATACATACGAGCTTTCTTCCGGCGACAAAACGCGCCGGCAGGCATCGCGTCGCACGAGAGCGTGCCGCGCGTCGGCGACGGCCACTATGCAAAAGGGCTTGTCGCAATAAAGGTGTGAAGGAAGCAAAACTTCCGTGAAAAATCGTACGCGAGGATAATGTATACCGGGACGGGAGCGCTCGCTCGCTCGCTCGAGTGCGCGCGCGTGCTCGCGCTATCGACTCTGCGCCGAGCTGCTATCTTTGGGTAGGCGATGTTGCAGAGGGCCCTCTGTCCTCCGTCGCCCGTGCACAGGCCGTACCTCAAATGACTCACGCAAAAGTAAATTATACATTGAAAGGGTTTAATATAATGAAACGCTCCATATGCATGAGAGGCCGGCCTGCCGCTTTGCCGCACCACGACACCACGGTGCTTCGCGTTTCTCTGCGTGCCACTGACGTATCGTGAGTTCGATGAGCCCAGATCGAACGTTCCTACGAGCCGAATAATGGCGCTCGCACACCGACGGGCTGAAAAAAAGGGAAAAAAAGGAGAGTATAATTTAGTCGCCATAACCGAGGCTGTCGTTGCGTCGGCGATTGGCGTACGCGGACCTTTTTTTATCGCAAACGGCGCGCAAAGGCTTTTCGCCCCGATATACGGTTAATGCATTTTTGCAACGTCCATGCGCGTTAATAGCGTCATTATGGCTGTTATTATTGGCTTTATTAAACTGACTGCGATATCGACGATTTTTTTGCCGCGTTGAAAAATTGCGGAGCGGACGTGCACGCCTTTTTTTCGAAAATGCTTGTTACATCAGCGGCAATTAAAGCGACTTTTATCGTACTGCAACGATAACTGTCGCGGCGGGCAAATAATGAATTACCGGGAGCCGGGGGTGGAAGAGTCAGAGATGGGGGTGAGATCGTAATACGGGAACACGGAGGATACGCCGATGCTTAAAATCCGCCGGTCGATCTTACTCTCGTCAGTCATCTCGCGCGGATGTTTGCGCGGACGTCGAATGGACTTGACGGTACTTACGGCAAGAAAGGGTGCGATCGGGGGGAAGAATGGGGCGAGCGGAAGCAAAGGGGTGAGAAAGCGGAATGCGGCGTGCGGAGCGCCGTTGGCGGTTGCGGACGGGACTATGGGACTGCGCGGGTGCGGGTGCGGGTGGCTTAGTTGCGAGGGGACGAGCGGAAAGCATCAAAAGCAATGTTTGGTGGCGCTATAATGAAATGAATTTATGCAGAGCCGTAATGCTTGAATATTTAGCAACCCTCTTCTGGATCTGTTCCCGCGCCGTGCCGTCACCCTAGCCCGCTATACCGTATTCGAATTAAATTCGACCACTGGACGTCCATTACAAGGATCGGCCGGAGCCCGCCGCTGGCAAACAGTCGGCACACACTTGCGAAATATTTCGGAAACGGCGTTTCTACGGCAACTTTAGCGCGCCGGTCGCCAGATTGCAACCCTCAAGAGAAGCAGGTTTCACCCGCTCGCAACGCCAAGGCACAGTGGGCTGGCCAAAAGTAATAACTCGAAAACATGACGTTTTAGAAAAAAATGTTTCAAATAAAAGTTATAGGTATTAGATAATAATACTAGTATGACCGTGAATAGCGTTGCCAAGGTCACGCAAAGGTCACCTCGAATTTTTTAAATGGGAACCTCCAGTTTTCATTAGATATTTTTGTAGCTTACCTCAAGAGCTTTTCAGAACACTGTAACAAAGTATTTATCCGTTAAATACTTCGAAGTTATGAAGCTTGAAAGTTACAGTCGCTACCGCGCCGCGTCGTGCGTTTCGCGGCATTAAAAAATTTCACGGTGATCTGTACATGATCTTGGCAACACTATCAAGGTCATACTGGTATTGCTATGTAATGCTTCACTTAAAAACCTACGACTTTCATTTCAAACAGTTTTTACCAAAACGCCAAATTTTCGAGTTATTACGATATGAAAATTAAAATGAAACATCCTGTATATAACGCAAAGGTGTGCGTTGGTGTGCACAATTCAAACGGAAATACTTAGTTTGAATCCTACACAAGATGATAAAACAAGAATCCCAAAGAGCCTTTTACAGCTATTTAAAAAAATGATATTGAACTTTACTTCTTTCTTATATTTTAAGAAACCAAAAACTTAGATTAACACAAATTGATGAACGAACATTTTTAATGGTTATAACCGTTTGGGAAAAGAGTTTCAATTCTATTTATAGAGTAAAAAGCAAACTTACTTGCATCCGCGTACAAGAATGTAAGCTATAGCCTATACTCATTCATAATTCGTTTTTCGGAACATTAACGCGTTGCCTGCTATTAATTGTTGATTAATGGGAAGGAGATTTTTCCTACGAACCTCCTTTCACATTTTTGAAAATACTGATACCCATGAATCAAAGAAGGTCGAAATGCACAGAGTTGCAAGAGTTGAAAAAATTCGACTTTTGGCCAGCTTTTTTCGATTCTAGCCCACTGTGCAAGGGGAGGAAATTTCAAGATGATGCACGATAAACTGGATATTTCGAGATCGCGTTCTTATGCTCGGGACGAGCATAATTCTCGCGATTCAAGGCTATCGATTAGGTGAGAAAGTTTTGATTCATCGCTGGCGGAAAGTCCAAAGAATGCTCGCGTAATTTTCACGCCGAGCGGGAAACTATGCCTAACGATTCCGCCACAATTTATGCACGGCGACCGGATTAGGCGAGAACGGCTAAAAGTATGATCTAATTTCGCGCGTAACGACCACCTGTACGCCCGCGTGATATGTAAATTATCGGCGTTACGTAGATTTGATGAGAACTTCCGGCATTTCCCGGCGCCTCGGATAACAACCTATTGTCCCGAACTCAAACTAATAATCGGATAAGATTCTCGATAATATCCCCGTTCGAGGCCAACGCGTTTCGACGTCGCTCGAAAGCGGCGACATGCCGATTCAATCGGCGGTTTAATTTTATTCCGTCTCCTAATGCGAGACTCGAGACCGATTGAATCGTCATCGCGCTTTCGACCCACGCGTTAAAAAATCTGTACAATCTGTTTATCTGTTTACCGGTTCGCTCGTTTCGCGAGCCAACTGGGATATTAATAATTTCGCGTGCAGCTTGACAACTGCCGTTTTCCACCAGCGGACAGAAAAAAGATAACCGGTGGGAAATAATAGAACTTGGCAAAAATGATCCAGGAAGATTTATCGCCCGCGCTGAAAGAGACTCATATCGGGATGAAAATTGTTTTTCATGATCGGTGCGCCGATTTGCGCGCGGATAATGCGAGTGGAAGCGATTACGGGGCACGTAGAGGCATGCCGGGTCGTTTTATCAGGCGCAACCCGCGCGTCATCGTAAAACTAGCCCGATTGACTATCTAACCGCGCGTGTAAATATGCAATTAACAACGATTTTCGCGTAATTTTCATGAAATTTACGATCGGAGTGATATCTGGACGCGCGTTGGCCGCGCATCCGCGCGCGCCCGCTCGCTCGCCCACCGCGTGGCTAATAGGCCGAGCGTAATTGGCGTAATAAATAAGTCATTAACGGGAGCTTTTGCGGGATTGTTTAATCAATAAGGGAGGGTTCTCCTTTCGATCGCCCACCGCATTTCCATATAATCGCCGCCGCCGCCGCGGGGATCACGCGTATATTAATATTCTGGATGCACGCGAGATGCCCAAATATTTTAATCACGGCTAATTGGCGAGTAATAATGGAGTTCCGCGGCGGCGGGGAGCCTCGCGTTCCTCCGCATTCTCGCTGCAGAGGCTAAGGAGGGCCGACTATTGTCCACGTTCCTGCGTTCGACTCGGCCCGCACATCCGGCGTAGAAGGAACTTATTTCAGTGGCGCATCTCGACGACACGCGCGACGAATCGGTCTTGTTCTCGGGCGCTACGATCGGCATCATCCAGTCTAACGGGCCGATAACTGCACGGAGGGGTTGCTCACGCCGAAGCCCTTGTATGCGAGACGGAATAGCGGGTCGTGTTTGCGCGCGCGATCCCCCTAAATCTCCGAGGGATAACACAGCTAAGCTTTCTTACGCGAGCAGACAGCCGTTTCCTTCCTTAATAATTTTCCCCGAAATTATGAAGTAATAACGCGCCCGCCGTCGCGTATAATATCTCTATATTTCAGGGCCCATTAGTTTATAATCAACACGTCCGAGTAATCCGACGTCGAGATACCGACGCGGGGTGGCCGAAAACGCCCCCTTCTTTTGAATATTGCTGCGTCTAAGCGCCGAGAAGCATGCGAACTCCTCGCCGCGCGTCTCGCAGCTCGTCTGCTGATAATTCTGATGTAGCGCGGCGTGGAGAACCTCTCTCCCGCGGCGCTCCCTCGGTTTTGAATTTCGTTCATATCTCAGACACTCGTTACTTGCGCCGTTACGTTATGCGCGTTAATGGCGAACGCCGTTCGCAAGGAATCCGCTTCTGCGGACGTACAATGGAATTACAATGGGGAGGCGTGACCGGTGGAAGACCGACATGAAACGCCGCGTCTCTTGCGCCGTTCTCGTTTTTTATAGCCGCAGGAAAATTCTCGTTGGAGTTAACGCGAGCCGACTTTCCCTGAAACACCCCGTTTACTCGTTTACTCGTTGTGTTTCCACGACTCTTCCCGCGCCGCGTCGTTAAACGCGGTCGGTCGGGCGAATGAGGGAAGAACGGGGAAAAAATAAGAGAAAACCCGACCGCGAAGGACCGACGTGACATAACTCGCTACAACGATTGTCGACCGGTTAAGCCAGACTTGCGGTACGGTTATCGAGGAACTTAATCCTTCTCCCTTCGCCCGGACCACTCGGCCGGCGCTCAGCACGCACGCGGAAATTCCGAGATACCGCTTCCATCCGGTAGTCGTCGCGGGCCGCACATGCACCGACGGCGACGAGGGTTGGATGTCGGGGGTGAGGAACAGAGAGAGAGAGAAAGCGAGGAAAAGAGATGAAGGGAGAGAGAGAGAGTGAAAGGGCGACCACCCTGTCACCAAACGCAGGCACCGGCGCCCGTCGGGCAAGACAGAGACGAGACGACACGGATGGAGGTGGCCGCGACAGAGGCGGGAAGAGAAAAACGCAGCTGGTTCGATCGCTGGAATCGCAGCCAGTTCGTAATGAAAGGTGAACGGAATTGGACCCCTGGAGCCGGAGAGTCGGAGCGCCGAGTGAATATAATTAGAGGATTGGGGGCCAGAGGAGAGGGCGCGGAGGGGGGACGCGAGAGGGCGCGGGGTATGACGTAATCAAAGGGTGGACATGAACGTGGGAGGGGGATACGAACACGGCGGGTTCCGCGGTTTGCCGGATCGGCGAGGAATGGCACGGCGGGGATCGTTCCCTGGCCTGGAAGAGGAGTGGAGATGGTGGCGGTTGCTGCCGTTGCCGTTGCTGATGCAGCAGGCGGAGGGCGAAGAGAGCGTCGCAAATTATCATTCGGTCAGAGCGACACGGAAGGGAGCGGAGGGTCCGGACTGGACCGGACCGGCAACGCACAACTTCATACCGAACGTCCGAGCGGCCGAAGATGCGGCCGACGTCGGAGCCTGTAGTTTTGTCATTAGTCGATAGCGTCGGCCGATAGACGACGTGGAACAGGGAGTATTGGGCTAGGATTGCCAACGGACGGCACTTGGATGCAAATATCTCTCCGGCCGACCGACTCGATCACGCCGCGGCATCGGGGTATTTACAGGGCTGTGGGCGAATCCCGAACACCAGGCCGAGCTAATGTATAATTACCCGCTCGCGCGTATTAAAAGACCGAGCAATCGGCGGATGACGAACCTGTCAGGACCGAAAACTTTGATGCATTTATTAGTATTGGGTCGTCCGGAAAGTTCGTGCCGATTTTTAATAGATGGTGTTGGAACATGTCTGAATATATCAATGTTATTGAAAACATACGATTTATATACATGTGCTTAAAGGTGACATTTCAACGCATCTTTAGGAAAAAAGTTGTTTCAGATAAATTGATTCGTGTCAGTTTTGTACTCTTTTGAAGATGGAAGGAAACAAAGAACATTTTAGACACTTGATGCTTTTCTATTACCGGAAAGGCAAAAATGCCTCACAAGCAACAAATTCGATATGTTCTGTTTACGGAGAAGGCGCTTTAGCTGAAAGAACCGTACGTGAGTGGTTCGCTAAGTTTAGAGCTGGTGATTTTAACCTTAAAGACCAAGAACGCTCGGGCAGACCCTCTACTACTGATGATGACCAAATCAAGACAATGATCGAGAATAACCCGCGCTATACGACACGTGAATTAGCAGAGATACTGAAAATATCGAAAACCACTGTCCACGATCATGTAGTGAAGCTTGGTTACGTAAGTCGCTATGATGTATGGGTTCCGCATAATTTGGCCGAAAAAATTTAATGGATCGCATTTCCATCTGCGACTCGCTGTACAAGCGCAACGAAAACGTACCATTTTTGAAGCAATTAGTGACGGGTGACGAAAAATGGATCATTTACAACAATGTAGAACGAAAAAGATCCTGGGGTAAGCGAAATGAACCAGCATTAACCACTCCGAAAGCCGGCCTCCATCCAAAAAAAGTCATGCTCTGTGTCTGGTGGGATTGGAAAGGAATCCTATATTACGAGCTCCTACCACACAACCAAACGATAAATGCAGATAAGTACTGCTCGCAACCGGACGAATTAAAGACAGCGATTCAGGAAAAACGTCCAGAATTAGCTGATAGGAAGGGCGTCGTGTTCCATCAGGACAATGCCAGACCTCATGTTTCTTTGACTACCCGACAAAAATTGTTGGAGTTTGGCTGGGATGTGCCACCTCACCCACCGTATTCACCAGACATTGCACCTTCAGACTTTCACTTATTTAGGTCTTTGCAAAATTCTCTTAGCGGCAAGAACTTCAACTGTTTGATCGACATAAAAAACCACCTTGAGGAGTTTTTCGCCGAGAAACCTAAGAAGTTCTGGGAGAATGGAATCTTCCAGTTGCGTGAAAGATGGACAAAGGTTGTGAAACAAAACGGTGCATACATAAGTCAATAAAAATTTATCGACATAAAAAAATGTTGCCTTTGAATTTTCCTTCAACATCGGCACGAACTTTCCGGACGACCCAATACATGTTTAAAGATAAAAAAAATTATTTTTCGATTTGAATATATCGCCTGTAGAGGTCGTCCTGGAGGCATCTTAGTGCAGTCGGCATTGTAAATTGTTGAGCATTCTCCCGCCTCCAAATTTCATCCAAACTGAAAAATTGAAATATTTTCTCGTTATTTATGAATTCCCATCGTCGATGAACCTTTAATATTCATAAAAACATTAAGTTAAACAATTATTTTTGCATGAAAACGTTCAAACACTTTGCCTAAAAATCGTACTTTTGTGTTCTAAGCTCCACATTTTGGCACTTTTCAACTTTTTTCTTCGCGTGCATTACGAGTATCATCATTACATTCGCCGTTCGCAGCGCAGCGTTAAGGGGGGAGCCTGCTTTAGAACGTTGAAAATAAGGTATAATTTTACGAATTTACTATACAGCGGATCATTATAAAACTTTGATGCATTTATTAGTACATGTTTAAAGATAAAAAAATTATTTTTCGATTTGAATATATCGCCTGTAGAGCTCGTCCTGGAGGCATCTTAGTGCAGCCGGCATTGTAAATTCGTGAGCATTCTCCCGCCTCCAAATTTCATCCAAACTGAAAAATTGAAATATTGTCTCGTTATTTATGAACTCCCATCGTCGATGAACCTTTAATATTCATAAAAACATTAAGTTAAACAATTACTGTTGCATGAAAAAGTTCAAACACTTTGCCTAAAAATCGTACTTTTGTGTTCTAAGCTCCACATTTTGGCACTTTTCAACTTTTTTCTTCGCGTGCATTACGAGTATCATCATTACATTCGCCGTTCGCAGCGCAGCGTTAAGGGGGGAGCCTGCTTTAGAACGTTGAAAATAAGGTATAATTTTACGAATTTACTATACAGCGGATCATTATAAAACTTTGATGCATTTATTAGTACATGTTTAAAGATAAAAAAAATTATTTTTCGATTTGAATATATCGCCTGTAGAGGTCGTCCTGGAGGCATCTTAGTGCAGCCGGCATTGTAAATTGTTGAGCATTCTCCCGCCTCCAAATTTCATCCAAACTGAAAAATTGAAATATTTTCTCGTTATTTATGAATTCCCATCGTCGATGAACCTTTAATATTCATAAAAACATTAAGTTAAACAATTATTTTTGCATGAAAAAGTTCAAAATCTTTGCCTAAAAATCGTACTTTTGTGTTCTAAGCTCCACATTTTGGCACTTTTCAACTTTTTTCTTCGCGTGCATTACGAGTATCATCATTACATTCGCCGTTCGCAGCGCAGCGTTAAGGGGGGAGCCTGCTTTAGAACGTTGAAAATAAGGTATAATTTTACGAATTTACTATACAGCGGATCATTATAAAACTTTGATGCATTTATTAGTACATGTTTAAAGATAAAAAAATTATTTTGTGATTTGAATATATCGCCTGTAGAGGTCGTCCTGGAGGCATCTTAGTGCAGTCGGCATTGTAAATTGTTGAGCATTCTCCCGCCTCCAAATTTCATCCAAACTGAAAAATTGAAATATTTTCTCGTTATTTATGAATTCCCATCGTCGATGAACCTTTAATATTCATAAAAACATTCAGTTAAACAATTATTTTTGCATGAAAAAGTTCAAAACCTTTGCCTAAAAATCGTACTTTTGTGTTCTAAGCTCCACATTTTGGCACTTTTCAACTTTTTTCTTCGTGTGCATTACGAGTATCATCATTACATTCGCCGTTCGCAGCGCAGCGTTAAAGGGGAGCCTGCTTTAGAACGTTGAAAATAAGGTATAATTTTACGAATTTACTATACAGCGGATCATTATAAAACTTTGATGCATTTATTAGTACATGTTTAAAGATAAAAAAAATTATTTTTCGATTTGAATATATCGCCTGTAGAGGTCGTCCTGGAGGCATCTTAGTGCAGCCGGCACTGTAAATTGGTGAGCATTCTCCCGCCTCCAAATTTCATCCAAACTGAAAAATTGAAATATTTTCTCGTTATTTATGAATTCCCATCGTCGATGAACCTTTAATATTCATAAAAACATTCAGTTAAACAATTATTTTTGCATGAAAAAGTTCAAAACCTTTGCCTAAAAATCGTACTTTTGTGTTCTAAGCTCCACCATTTTGGCACTTTTCAACTTTTTTCTTCGCGTGCATTACGAGTATCATCATTACATTCGCCGTTCGCAGCGCAACGTTAAAGGGGAGCCTGCTTTAGAACGTTGAAAATAAGGTATAATTTTACGAATTTACTATACAGTGGATCATTATAAAACTTTGATGCATTTATTAGTACATGTTTAAAGATAAAAAAATTATTTTTCGATTTGAATATATCGCCTGTAGAGGTCGTCCTGGAGGCATCTTAGTGCAGCCGGCATTGTAAATTGGTGAGCATTCTCCCGCCTCCAAATTTCATCCAAACTGAAAAATTGAAATATTTTCTCGTTATTTATGAATTCCCATCGTCGATGAACCTTTAATATTCATAAAAACATTAAGTTAAACAATTATTTTTGCATGAAAAAGTTCAAAACCTTTGCCTAAAAATCGTACTTTTGTGTTCTAAGCTCCACCATTTTGGCACTTTTCAACTTTTTTCTTCTCTCTTTGGTTCATCGACGATGGGAATTCATAAATAGCGAGAACATATTTCAATTTTTCAGTTTAGACGAAATTTGGAGGCAGGAGAATGCTCACCAATTTGCAATGCCGGCGACGCGGCTGCTCTAAGATTTTTCCAGGACGACCTCTACAAGCGATATATTCAAATCGAAAAATAATTTTTTTATCTTTAAACATGTACTAATAAATGCATCAAAGTTTTATAATGATCCGCTGAATAGTTTCTCCAAAAAATTCGTAAAATTATACCTTATTTTCAGCGTTCTAAAGCAGGTTCCCCCTTAACTGCCTCGTCTCGAAAGGCATTTCCGAACGTAAATTTCCGAGGGTGCAGGAATGACGCGGGGGATGGATGCACGGGAAACGGCGGGGAAAAATGTCGTTTGTAATATCTCACTCCGCCGTTAGGGATTATCGGCGGGGGTTTGCCGGAGGAATTGGCTCAGCGATCAGAGCCGTTCGATCGTTCGTTACGGGAGCCGGCATATATTATTTATTCCACATTTCGAGTATCTATCTACTGCTCGATGTGTTTCGACTCGCACACTGCGAGTCGCGCGGCAGAGATGTTGTCCGTAATAGGAGGCGAGCGATCGCTTGTCAAGCAATTGCAGCGCGCGGAAAGCGAGCGATCTCGGCGGAGCTCGTCACGGTTTTCGTAGGCGATATCGCAAGACGCGAGAGAGGACACCTCTCAGCATTTCCTGGAGCATCACGTCGATCCTGGCGACCGAGGCCGCTACAAAACTTTCGCGGCTCGCGCGTTCCGAGACGCCGCGAGATGCCCGCGGGAGCGATTTGCGAGCGAGCGGAAACGCGATAAGGATACTATTAAAATTCCATTATGATCCGCTCGCGCGAATTCTTAGGACGTACCGGCAGCCAAACTATGCGCTGCATACAGCGTCGATCGCAGCAGGTTTCGATCAGCGAGTGATCGCAATTTATGCGCATCGGTTAACGGGCGCGGACGGCCGCGCGCGAAATGATAAATCGGTCATTTCTCTGGGTTTCCCGGACTGCAGTTTTATATATATATGTACACACATACACAGCGACACATGTGTATGATGTAGGGATCCGCGCGTTTCCTCACCGTGGCCGCGACGGCATTCCCCGACGGGAATCGAACGCCCCGGCGTATTCGGGCCCGTTTTGCATTACAGCGAATCGTCCATGTTGGACCGGGTTGGACTTTGCATACTGATTATCCCGGCGTGATTGCGGGAACGAAAGGGTTGCACGCAAATCGGACGGCGGGAAGGTCGTTGCCACGTCGGCGGCGGTGGCGGTGGCGGACCGGGGAGTCCAAACGGGGGTGAGATCCGCCGGTTCTAATGCTATCGATTCTAGTGCTTAGCATAATGAGGACAGGCAGTGCCGGATAACGCCACCGTTGGAAATGGAGGTGTTCTATTACGACCGGCGTAAAGGGGATGTTGGCCGGCCTCGTCTCCCCGTTCGCGGCGCCAAAGCGTCCCCCCGTGATGCAAACGTCACGTTATACTTCACCGGCGGGTGTGATTATTTAAATTACATACTTCTCGCGGAGAGGATCGGCAAATATGATACAAGAGGGTGCGGCCGTATGTGCGATTTTTCGCGCGATAGTTGGAATGTCACGGGATCCGGTGAGAGCAACCCCGTGCTCGCGCGGAGACCCGCGAGAGGAAACCGATCGTGGATCGCGGAAGTGTGATCTCGCGGCCGGAAATTACAATTTATAATTATTTCGCGCGCTAGAAGCCGCTCTGCTCGAGCGCCGTTTAACACGGGACTCGCATTATGCGTTAACGAGATCGCGTATTTTGCGCCGCGGCCCCGCATAAATTACCGCTTCATTATCGGGCATTCCAGGAGCCATTTAAAAAAGAGATGCTGCGACTTAAGTGCACGTTACGGAGCGAGTATCGATGCGCAGCTTCGGAAGTAAGTGGAATTAATATCAGGCGCGCGGATTGCGGCGTCGATATAATACGCTCATGTAAAATATCATGTAAAATATCGCATTTCTCTCTCTCTCTCTATACATATATATATGTTCGCAGAGGCGAGGCGTTCCACGAGTAATTATCCCATTGCTTACTATCGGCGATGCCATTCGTTCCAGTTACAGTGCCGGGCGGGACGCGCGCGTCCGGAGAGAGATCGGCGCGCACTAACACAGCCAGAAATTTAATTAATATAATTTACCAAGCGCGCGCGGTATTAATATATGTCGCGGAGATTAAAGTCCATTGGAAGTTGAGCGAGCGCGAGAGCGATCGCCCGCTTGTTTAGCATCGCGCGAACACGAGCCCGCACACGGGATGGACACTCGAACGCCTTGAGCGAAAGGCGAGAAAGGCCCATCGGCCGGCCTCGATTCCGAGATTGATACCGCCGTGATTTGTTCCGTTTCAATAAACAATTTCGCCGCGACAATCGCAACGGATATTTACATAATGGCGGTTGGCGTGGCATAAAGCAGGCCTGTCTGTCCACCTTTCTACACGCAAATAAAACGCCTTCGCGTTGCGTCGCTGAGGAGAGGGAACTGAGTGCGATTCCTCCCCTGCTCGCTCAACTCTCGAATCAGTTGGACGAAAAGAAATTTGTTGCTCCCGTTCACGCGTGATCTGTAAGCGCACCCACAGAAAAGATTTCTGGACTTAATGCTACTACTCTTTAATCTATCATAAAATAAGATCGCTATAGCGACAATCGTATTTATTATTGAAAAGAAGCATATTTTAATCTTGAATAGAAAATTCGAAAATCTAGATTTAAATAATCTTGGTGCTATTCATTAATTTTCTCAGAAGGATTTAGATACAAATTTCTAGCAAGTTCAAAATAGTCTTGATTTCAGAATATTGTGAGATCTAAAAGACATCTTATTCTACTCTTCTAAGAGAATTTGTAGAATCTGCACAAAACGGCCAATATTTATGTGTTGCAATCGAAAACCGGGAAAGTGTTTCTGTTATTTACAATGAATAAGTGCAATACTCTACAAGAAATATTAAAAGGTATGGAAATGTCTTATCTCGAATCTTATTTCTCAAGTAAGTATATTGTACACACTCACTTACATTTCCATATCTTTTAATATTTCTTGTAGAGTATTGCACTTATTCATTGTAAATCTTTCCCGATTTTCGATTGCAACACATAAATATTGGCCGTTTTATCCGAATAAAGGACGCAGAAGCGCCGAGTCGACGAGCGACTGTGAGAAAATGATGTGTCGACATCGACAAAGCCTACTATAAAGTGGCGCTAATATCAAATTATTCTACATACAAGAATATATAAGCATAAATGTGTACATGTTACTCTTGTCTCAAGACAGTAAGACAATCTTATTTAATTCGAGAGAGAAGAATCGAAATTACTGATTTAAATAAAAAATTGTTTTATTTTCATATATTTTATACTTGTAATACGATTAAATTAGTCAAGAATATTGTTCGTCTTGTTATCAGAAATCCTTTCTGAGGGTGCACTATCGAGAGAGAAAGAACGTTGATCATCTTCGCGAAAGACGACGACTGCTACAATTGATCCTTGGAATTCTTCCTCCGTCGCGAAAAGTTGGCTTATTAATTTTCAACGACATCGATGGACATCATGGTGAAACGCTGCGAAACGTAAAATGCGTGGCAATACATCGTTGAAGATAAAGATCGCCTGAATCACGCTGAATTTTATATATTTGCAAAGCATCTACATACCTCGAATAAGCAGCGGAATCACGTAATCGCGAATGGCACAGTCGCATTTATTTGGCGTTATCCCCGATAACTGACCGCCGTTAGTAAAAACGCGGTTGCATGCGATGTATACGTACACACACACACACACACACATATATATATGTTACTCTTGTCTGAAGACAGTAAGACAATCTTATTTAATTCGAGAGAGAAGAATCGAAATTACTGATTTAAATAAAAAATTGTTTTATTTTCGTATATTTTATACTTGTAATACGATTAAATTAGTCAAGAATATTGTTCGTCTTGTTATCAGAAATCCTTTCTGAGGGTGCACTATCGAGAGAGAAAGAACGTTGATCATCTTCGCGAAAGACGACGACTGCTACAATTGATCCTTGGAATTCTTCCTCCGTCGCGAAAAGTTGGCTTATTAATTTTCAACGACATCGATGGACATCATGGTGAAACGCTGCGAAACGTAAAATGCGTGGCAATACATCGTTGAAGATAAAGATCGCCTGAATCACGCTGAATTTTATATATTTGCAAAGCATCTACGTACCTCGAATAAGCAGCGGAATCTCGTAATCGCGAATGGCACAGTCGCATTTATTTGGCGTTATCCTCGATAACTGACCGCCGTTAGTAAAAACGCGGTTGCATGCGATGTACACGTACACACACACACATATATATATATGTTACTCTTGTCTCAAGGCAGTAAGACAATCTTATTTAATTGGAGAGAGAAGAATAGAAATTACTGATTTAAATAAAAAATTGTTTTATTTTCATATTTTTTATACTTGTAATACGATTAAATTAGTCAAGAATATTTTTCGTCTTGTTATCAGAAATCCTTTCTGAGGGTGCACTATCGAGAGAGAAAGAACGTTGATCATCTTCGCGAAAGACGACGACTGCTACAATTGATCCTTGGAATTCTTCCTCCGTCGCGAAAAGTTGGCTTATTAATTTTCAACGACATCGATGGATATCATGGTGAAACGCTGCGAAACGTAAAATGCGTGGCCATACATCGTTGAAGATAAAGATCGCCTGAATCACGCTGAATTTTATATATTTGCAAAGCATCTACATACCTCGAATAAGCAGCGGAATCACGTAATCGCGAATGGCACAGTCGCATTTATTTGGCGTTATCCCCGATAACTGACCGCCGTTAGTACAAACGCGGTTGCATGCGATGTACACGTACACACACACACATATATATATATGTTACTCTTGTCTCAAGGCAGTAAGACAATCTTATTTAATTCGAGAGAGAAGAATCGAAATTACTGATTTAAATAAAAAATTGTTTTATTTTCATATTTTTTATCCTTGTAATACGATTAAATTAGTCAAGAATATTTTTCGTCTTGTTATTAGAAATCCTTTCTGAGGGTGCACTATCGAGAGAGAAAGAACGTTGATCATCTTCGCGAAAGACGACGACTGCTACAATTGATCCTTGGAATTCTTCCTCCGTCGCGAAAAGTTGGCTTATTAATTTTCAACGACATCGATGGACATCATGGTGAAACGCTGCGAAACGTAAAATGCGTGGCAATACATCGTTGAAGACAAAGATCGCCTGAATCACGCTGAATTTTATATATTTGCAAAGCATCTACGTACCTCGAATAAGCAGCGGAATCTCGTAATCGCGAATGGCACAGTCGCATTTATTTGGCGTTATCCTCGATAACTGACCGCCGTTAGTACAAACGCGGTTGCATGCGATGTACACGTACACACACACACATATATATATATGTTACTCTTGTCTCAAGGCAGTAAGACAATCTTATTTAATTCGAGAGAGAAGAATCGAAATTACTGATTTAAATAAAAAATTGTTTTATTTTCATATTTTTTATCCTTGTAATACGATTAAATTAGTCAAGAATATTTTTCGTCTTGTTATTAGAAATCCTTTCTGAGGGTGCACTATCGAGAGAGAAAGAACGTTGATCATCTTCGCGAAAGACGACGACTGCTACAATTGATCCTTGGAATTCTTCCTCCGTCGCGAAAAGTTGGCTTATTAATTTTCAACGACATCGATGGACATCATGGTGAAACGCTGCGAAACGTAAAATGCGTGGCAATACGTCGTTGAAGACAAAGATCGCCTGAATCACGCTGAATTTTATATATTTGCAAAGCATCTACGTACCTCGAATAAGCAGCGGAATCTCGTAATCGCGAATGGCACAGTCGCATTTATTTGGCGTTATCCCCGATAACTGACCGCCGTTAGTAAAAACGCGGTTGCATGCGATGTATACGTACACACACACACACACACACACACATATATATATGTTACTCTTGTCTGAAGACAGTAAGACAATCTTATTTAATTCGAGAGAGAAGAATCGAAATTACTGATTTAAATAAAAAATTGTTTTATTTTCATATATTTTATACTTGTAATACGATTAAATTAGTCAAGAATATTGTTCGTCTTGTTATCAGAAATCCTTTCTGAGGGTGCACTATCGAGAGAGAAAGAACGTTGATCATCTTCGCGAAAGACGACGACTGCTACAATTGATCCTTGGAATTCTTCCTCCGTCGCGAAAAGTTGGCTTATTAATTTTCAACGACATCGATGGACATCATGGTGAAACGCTGCGAAACGTAAAATGCGTGGCAATACATCGTTGAAGACAAAGATCGCCTGAATCACGCTGAATTTTATATATTTGCAAAGCATCTACGTACCTCGAATAAGCAGCGGAATCTCGTAATCGCGAATGGCACAGTCGCATTTATTTGGCGTTATCCTCGATAACTGACCGCCGTTAGTACAAACGCGGTTGCATGCGATGTACACGTACACACACACACATATATATATATGTTACTCTTGTCTCAAGGCAGTAAGACAATCTTATTTAATTCGAGAGAGAAGAATCGAAATTACTGATTTAAATAAAAAATTGTTTTATTTTCATATTTTTTATCCTTGTAATACGATTAAATTAGTCAAGAATATTTTTCGTCTTGTTATCAGAAATCCTTTCTGAGGGTGCACTATCGAGAGAGAAAGAACGTTGATCATCTTCGCGAAAGACGATGACTGCTACAATTGATCCTTGGAATTCTTCCTCCGTCGCGAAAAGTTGGCTTATTAATTTTCAACGACATCGATGGACATCATGGTGAAACGCTGCGAAACGTAAAATGCGTGGCAATACATCGTTGAAGACAAAGATCGCCTGAATCACGCTGAATTTTATATATTTGCAAAGCATCTACGTACCTCGAATAAGCAGCGGAATCTCGTAATCGCGAATGGCACAGTCGCATTTATTTGGCGTTATCCCCGATAACTGACCGCCGTTAGTAAAAACGCGGTTGTATGCGATGTACACGTACACACACACACACATATATATATGTTACTCTTGTCTCAAGACAGTAAGACAATCTTATTTAATTCGAGAGAAAAGAATCGAAATTACTGATTTAAATTAAAAATTGTTTTATTTTCGTATATTTTATACTTGTAATACGATTAAATTAGTCAAGAATATTGTTCGTCTTGTTATCAGAAATCCTTTCTGAGGGTGCGTCGAGACGAGAAGGCTTGACGTTAAGATTATTATGAAAACGCGAAATGGAGAAGCTTCTCCCTTTGCCGATAACAGTGTCGCAAAGTGTTAACAATGCTCGCGAGACGGAGACAGCAGGCCGGAATTTAATTAACGCTAATCGCGCGATTTGACGCGGGGAGGGTCCTTCTCACGCTCGTAGGCGTAACGCCAAACGTAATGATCATCCATGTGCGTTAGCCCGGCGTACCTCGTAATTGTACGGTTATAAATTCGTCGTGCGTCGAGCGATAAATTCGACGACGTCATGCCGACAAACTCGCGGCAGTCAACGGCGTTACGTGCCAACTTTCGAGAAAGCCGTCCCTCCCGCGGGCGTTCATTATCAATTCGTCAAAAATATTCGACGTGGCCGCGACTGACGTTCGGCGAAAAATAAAAAAATGTATACCTACGTATATACGTACACGCGCATGTATATGTATGCGCGTATGTATAAACGCTAAATTCGTGGGAAGCGGAAAAGAGAAAGCGCCGCGCGAAAGGAGAAAAAAAATCTCGGTGGTACACGCGCTCCCGAAGCCAAAATTCAATTTATAATATGACAGGAGCTATTCGATTTTAAAGTCCATTTTTCATTCTCGCTCCGCAGTGCGCGCACACACGCCCCCTGACGTACGCATGTTTTTTCCCTAAAATTTCGCCAAAGTGTCCGGCAGTCTGAAAATACCAGACAACAGTGTTTAATTCCCGGAGCATGAATTCATTCGGTGTCGGCGTACATCTCGCGTACGAATAATGACGCAGCCCCGCGATGGGCACGTCGCTTCTTCCGCGTGGCAAAGACACATTCAAGGGGTAATAAGAGTTTCTTACGTTCACGGAAGGAAGGGTTGATTCTTGCAAACGCGTTGCATTCCGCCCCGCCGCGTGCGAGCGCGGACCATAAAAATCTTGTCGGCGAAAATTACTGCGCGCAACAGCGTCAGACGCGCTACGAAATACGAGAAAAGACGAGAAGGGGGACAGGGAAGAGGGACGGAATTAACCCTCCGATGATTTGCATAAGTGACTCGTGCGCGCGGGGGACGATCAGTTTGCGCGAGTGTGTAACCCCGCGAAATGACAGGCCCCGCGAAGAGAGAGAGGCAGAAAGAGGGAGGAAAAGAGAGAGAGAATCGTTATTAGAAATTATTAGAGGCCGCACTTAAAATCAAGACTCTTTCATGCGATGAATGTCCGATGATTAAGAAGATCAAATTATTCGCCGTGATCGCACAGAAATGATCTTAATTAGTAGAGGCCGCGCGAGGCACGGCACCGGCGATGAACGTCTTCTCGCCTTACAAAACGAAGTTTCCGTTGTGTGTCCGTAGAGAGAAAGCTATTTTTCGCGCAAGTGATTGCGCCAATTCATCTCCGCGCGGCATTTACAGGAAATTATTGGTATCCGGGACGAATGAGAAAAATAATCCGGTAAATATCGCCGGCAAGCTATTACGCCGGTTAAATTCGTATCTCCGCTTGTTTTGCGATACAATCGCCGCGATTGCTCCGCGGCGGGCATTATCGAGGGCCACGCCGAGGCGCGTCGTTTCCCCGCATGTACTGCAACGTCGCGGGGCGGCGGGGGCGAGGGGGAGAGAACGCTCGTTCTTAATTTAATACCCCGTGACGGGGATGCGCGCGCGGGGGCGATCGCATGTGCGGGCACGTAATTTTTATAGTTACGCCACTGATTAAAATACCAGGACGCGACATTACGAATGCAGGAACGTTGAAACGAATGCGTTTCGCATTACTGCCGTTCCCCCGGCCGAGGCCCGATGTAATGCCGCCCGCGGACGGGTGCGAGAACGCTCCTATTTTTTTATGGCGTAAAATTTCACCGCAATGAGAATTGCTGCTGAAAAATTGATAGGCCGCCGCGTTGGTGCTCGCGGGTGCTCTCAGCAGCGGCGCGCACAGATTGAGTTAAGGTATTTTTTATTTTGTTCTTTCCTCCTCCTTCTCTTGTTCTTCCGTTTTTCTGCCCCCGTGTTCTCGCGACAACGCCTCGCCCTCTTGTACGCTTAGCGGGTCACCTGACACGCGGGCGAAACCGCGACGGTAATACGTTGCATTTCAGAAAGCGCGCGGGGTTTCGCATCTGGATTACCGCGACGTTTCTGCAGCCCGCCGTGCCGCGGCCTGAATTTTTCAGGAGGCCCCGGCACGCCGATGGTAACTTGGCGCGTTTTTCACGACGCGGACATACGCGGCAATCGTTCAACGGTTAATATTAATTGCCCAATTAATCCGCAACTGTCCGTCGTAACGCCCGCGCGTACGCGTCCCCGCGCGCGCGTCGTACTTTAAGCTCAAGTTTTACGAGCGGAACTTTGTCACCGAGCCGCGCCTCCTATCACGCGCGAGTCCCGCGAACGGGTTCGCGTGTCATTTTTATAACATTTTGCGATATATCCGCATACCTATACACCTGAATCGAGGGGGTCGTGTTCTCTTTCCTGCCTACGCGCGCAAGATCCGCCGTTCCGTTAATCCCCCTCAAGTTATATGGGCGGCGATTAACGTTGCGGAACGAAGTTTGCGATAACTTTATTGTAATAAGATGAGCACGCGCGCGATGCACGGTAGCTGCTGCGTAATATAGGGGCTTCCTGCCGATGCCGTGACGTCGGGGATGCGCGGCGCGGCGTTTGCGGGCGGTTGTCGAGCATGCCGGTAAGTGAGAAGGGTGCCGGACTCTCCTCTCTCTGGACCGCTGGTCGAGAAGATCATTATGAGCTTGAGTTACCATGGTTACCATAGTTACGGACCGGCGGCCGATCCCGGAGCCAAAAGTGCGAGGGGGAAGCCCCAGTGCGAAACGGTCAGCCAAGTATCGCATTTGACTTTACAACCGATTCTCCGAACCCCCACCACCGATTGTTATGCTTATGCCACCCTCCGCCTGGCCTAGGATTTTCCTTCTTTTCTGAATATCCGGATATATCGGTTTTACGCGCTTTTCTCTCTCTCTCTCTTCTCCTTTTTCCCCTCTCCCCCATCGCCGCATTTTCCTCGAGGATTACCATCGCGCGCTCGTGTTCTTTCAGCTTTGCGAGGCTGTGCAACGTGTCGCGCTATAATCCGATCGGGCTGACATTTAACGCGGACTTTAAACTACCCCTTTACGCTCTCCCCCTTCTTCCGCAAGAATTTCATTTCTCGGATCTAATAATAAGATTGACGATTGATTAAGGGGGAGCCTGCTTTGGAACGCTGAAAATAAGGTATATTTTACGAATTGTTTTTGGAGAAACTATACAGCGGATCATTATAAAACTTTGATGCATTTATTAGTACATGTTTAAAGATAAAAAAATTATTTTTTATTTGATATATCGCTGTAGAGGTCGTCCTGGAGAAATCTTAGTGCAGCCGCGCCTGAAGGTGGCATTCTGCTTTTCTTAAACTGAAAAATTGAAATATGTCTCGTTATTTATGAATTCCCATCGTCGATGAACCAAAGAGAGAAGAAAAAAGTTGAAAAGTGCCAAAATGGTGGAGCTTAGAACACAAAAGTACGATTTTTAGGCAAAGTGTTTGAACTTTTTCATGCAAAAATAATTGTTTAACTTAATGTTTTTATGAATATTAAAGGTTCATCGACGATGGGAATTCATAAATAACGAGAAAATATTTCAATTTTTCAGTTTGGATGAAATTTGGAGGCGGGAGAATGCTCACCAATTTACAGAGCCGGCTGCACTAAGATGCCTCCAGGACGACCTCTACAGGCGATATATTCAAACCAAAAACTAATTTTTTTATCTTTAAACATGTACTAATAAATGCATCAAAGATTTATAATGATCCGCTGTATAGTAAATTCGTAAAATTATACCTTATTTTCAACGTTCTAAAGCAGGCTCCCCCCTTAACGCTGCGCTGCGAACGGCGAATGTAATGATGATACTCGTAATGCACGCGAAGAAAAAAGTTGAAAAGTGCCAAAATGGTGGAGCTTAGAACACAAAAGTACGATTTTTAGGCAAAGTGTTTGAACTTTTTCATGCAAAAATAATTGTTTAACTTAATGTTTTTATGAATGTTAAAGGTTCATCGACGATGGGAATTCATAAATAACGAGAAAATATTTCAATTTTTCAGTTTGGATGAAATTGGAGGCGGGAGAATGCTCACCAATTTATAGTGCCGGCTGCACTAAGATGCCTCCAGGACGACCTCTACGGGCGATATATTCAAATCAAAAACTAATTTTTTTATCTTTAAACATGTACTAATAAATGCATCAAAGTTTATAATGATCCGCTGTATAGTAAATTCGTAAAATTATACCTTATTTTCAACGTTCTAAAGCAGGCTCCCCCTTAACGCTGCGCTGCGAACGGCGAATGTAATGATGATACTCGTAATGCACGCGAAGAAAAAAGTTGAAAAGTGCCAAAATGGTGGAGCTTAGAACACAAAAGTACGATTTTTAGGCAAAGTTTTGAACTTTTTCATGCAAAAATAAGTGTTTAACTTAATGTTTTTATGAATATTAAAGATTCATCGACGATGGGAATTCATAAATAACGAGAAAATATTTCAATTTTTCAGTTTGGATGAAATTGGAGGCGGGAGAATGCTCACCAATTTACAGTGCCGGCTGCACTAAGATGCCTCCAGGACGACCTCTACAGGCGATATATTCAAACCCAAAACTAATTTTTTTATCTTTAAACATGTACTAATAAATGCATCAAAGTTTTATAATGATCCGCTGTATAGTAAATTCGTAAAATTATACCTTATTTTCAACGTTCTAAAGCAGGCTCCCCCCTTAACGCTGCGCTGCGAACGGCGAATGTAATGATGATACTCGTAATGCACGCGAAGAAAAAAGTTGAAAAGTGCCAAAATGGTGGAGCTTAGAACACAAAAGTACGATTTTTAGGCAAAGTGTTTGAACTTTTTCATGCAAAAATAATTGTTTAACTTAATGTTTTTATGAATGTTAAAGGTTCATCGACGATGGGAATTCATAAATAACGAGAAAATATTTCAATTTTTCAGTTTGGATGAAATTGGAGGCGGGAGAATGCTCACCAATTTATAGTGCCGGCTGCACTAAGATGCCTCCAGGACGACCTCTACGGGCGATATATTCAAATCAAAAACTAATTTTTTTATCTTTAAACATGTACTAATAAATGCATCAAAGATTTATAATGATCCGCTGTATAGTAAATTCGTAAAATTATACCTTATTTTCAACGTTCTAAAGCAGGCTCCCCCCTTAACGCTGCGCTGCGAACGGCGAATGTAATGATGATACTCGTAATGCACGCGAAGAAAAAAGTTGAAAAGTGCCAAAATGGTGGAGCTTAGAACACAAAAGTACGATTTTTAGGCAAAGTGTTTGAACTTTTTCAGGCAAAAATAATTGTTTAACTTAATGTTTTTATGAATATTAAAGATTCATCGACGATGGGAATTCATAAATAACGAGAAAATATTTCAATTTTTCAGTTTGGATGAAATTGGAGGCGGGAGAATGCTCACCAATTTACAGTGCCGGCTGCACTAAGATGCCTCCAGGACGACCTCTACAGGCGATATATTCAAACCCAAAACTAATTTTTTTATCTTTAAACATGTACTAATAAATGCATCCAAGTTTTATAATGATCCGCTGTATAGTAAATTCGTAAAATTATACCTTATTTTCAACGTTCTAAAGCAGGCTCCCCCCTTAACGCTGCGCTGCGAACGGCGAATGTAATGATGATACTCGTAATGCACGCGAAGAAAAAAGTTGAAAAGTGCCAAAATGGTGGAGCTTAGAACACAAAAGTACGATTTTTAGGCAAAGTTGTTGAACTTTTTCATGCAAAAGTAATTGTTTAACTTAATGTTTTTATGAATATTAAAGGTTCATCGACGATGGGAATTCATAAATAACGAGAAAATATTTCAATTTTTCAATTTGGATGAAATTTGGAGGCGGGAGAATGCTCACCAATTTACAATGCCGGCTGCACTAAGATGCCTCCAGGACGACCTCTACGGGCGATATATTCAAATCAAAACCTAATTTTTTTATCTTTAAACATGTACTAATAAATGCATCAAAGATTTATAATGATCCGCTGTATAGTAAATTCGTAAAATTATACCTTATTTTCAACGTTCTAAAGCAGGCTCCCCCCTTAACGCTGTGCTGCGAACGGCGAATGTAATGATGATACTCGTAATGCACGCGAAGAAAAAAGTTGAAAAGTGCCAAAATGGTGGAGCTTAGAACACAAAAGTACGATTTTTAGGCAAAGTTTTTGAACTTTTTCAGGCAAAAATAATTGTTTAACTGAATGTTTTTATGAATATTAAAGGTTCATCGACGATGGGAATTCATAAATAACGAGAAAATATTTCAATTTTTCAGTTTGGATGAAATTTGGAGGCGGGAGAATGCTCACCAATTTACAGTGCCGGCTGCACTAAGATGCCTCCAGGACGACCTCTACAGGCGATATATTCAAACCCAAAACTAATTTTTTTATCTTTAAACATGTACTAATAAATGCATCCAAGTTTTATAATGATCCGCTGTATAGTTTCTCCAAAACAATTCGTAAAATTATACCTTATTTTCAACGGTCTAAAGCAGGCTCCCCCCTTAAGACTACTTAACGCACAAGAGACGATCTAAAGCTTTCTCCTGATGGGACAGTTTGACGCATGTATGTTGCAATGATTGATGTAGACGTTTCATCGTCCTGCTGGCGGATGAGGGACACGTTACACTTGGTCCTTCGGTTGTCGGCAAATGGAAATGGCCGCGCCAGAGTGGCATCCGGGGGGCGGGCGAGCGGAGAAAAATTCAGATACCCCCGCGAGCCAAAGCGTGTGACACAAGCAAAAGTCATTTCGATGCGCTACCGTACTATTTATATTTCACAAATCGCTTTCAAAAAGAGCGCAATACTTTGGGATTAGCGTACCGCGCGCGCGCGCACATGCACGCGAAAAAAATGTCACAGAGAATCGTCTATGAGCCGCGGCAGCGCGAGTCGGGGAAAAAAATTCGGAAATATTATTAAAAGCCGCTGGATCATCGCTGCGCACACCCCCGGCGGACGTCCCTGCGGTCGTCAGGGTGCGAGGGACTGGTCGACTAGGCCGTTGGTTATCTTCGGCGGACAGCCCGTATTCAAATACTCTGAGCCGGTTGTACGTGTCCGAGGAGGGAGAAGGAAAGAGAAAGAAAGAGAGAGGAAGAGAATGAAACCGAGAAAAAGCGAGCGAGGGAAAAAGAGAGGCACCGGCACCCCCTTAATACCGCGGCATAAAGTATGTATTACGCGATATAAAGCCGTGGAGAAAGGGAGGAAATAAAGTGCGTCGCCGCTGGCGAAACTGGGTCTCCATATAAAACGCACGTCGGGATTTTTCGGTCACGTTTGCCTGATTGCAATCAGGCTACTCGTCGATCTTGCAAATAAAAGTTATATGGCGACTGTTTGTGCTGAATTACCGACACGTGTTTTGTACCCAAAGCATCCTACGCGGCGGCGATACACGTTGCGGTAGCGGGTAGCACGAAAAATTCGACGGTTCCCAGCACGCCGAACGAGCGTGCGAGCGTGCGAGCGAGCGAGCGATCGTCTCGTAAGTGAAACGTTCGAAGCGTATGGAAATATTGAGTACGCGCTGTTATACGGATACGTGCGTGTCCCGGGTGTATCGCGTTGTTCGTACGAGCAATGATTGCTGCACTAGATTGCAATCGCGAGGGGCACGGAGGGGGGGAGGGAGAGTGGAAGAGAGGCGTAATTACGGTGTGTAAGTCGTAAAACAACGTTTCGTGAAATAACGCGGTTCACGTACTTGCAAGTCCCAGCGAACTGGGCTTCCGGAGGCAAAGATGAGGTCGGAATGAACGAGGATTGCACACGGACGCGCGTAATGAGGAGTAACGGATTGCTGCTCGGCATCTCCCTCGCATGTACTCTTTTCGACAATTAACATCATATTTTTCACGATACATTTTAACAGTAGCATCCATTCAATTTCCATATCACGAGCAGCAAGTTGCGACCGGTATTGTTTTGTTACTCGGCTTCACCTCACGCGGCCGGGTCCGCGGCTGTCAGGTCGCTAACTTATTAAAATATACTAACAAGTAACACTACCCAAGTGTCACACGCCGATTTTGATAAGCTTTGAATATGTTGTTGTCTAGGTCAAAATATGAGATACATATTTTTTTATATCGGCCCGTTTTGCCATTAAGGGGGTGAAACACCCTCTTGAAAAAAATCGGGTTTTATATTTCTTAGCGAATACCGTCGAAACAATAAAACATATAAGGAAAAGTTTCAAGTAAAAGTTTTATGGATTCTAATGTACTTTATAACGATGCAATCAGATTTTTCGAAAATGTCATATTTTTCGAAATTCCTTTCCCCCTCCACAATTTTTGAAAATTTTAAAATTTATCTTTCAGCAAAACTTCAAGCATATTTAACGACCATTAACCATATATGATAAGGTCATATTCTGAAAACGCATTTTTCAAAAATAAGCTAAAAGTACCTCTATATCGCTACATACGCGCCCCGTCCGTATTCTCGTATTTAATACGCTAGTTACTCCTGGCAACAGGTTTTTCGCACAGAGATAACAATGAAGTCGGGGGATTACTTTTAATTAACAAAATAAGTCAGGTTCTCGCCCTCTGCCGGACCCAGAAATGGTCAACGTAGAGCTGACAAGAAAAGTTTACTTTTTTTATTTTTTTCAATATTTCTAAATTTGTTTGTTTTTTTCTCTATAATTGCATATATACTAACATTTCTTATAAATCTGATTGCACCGTTATAAAGTACATTAGAATCCATAAAACTTTTACTTGAAACTTTTCCTTATATGTTTTATTGTTTCGACGGTATTCGCTAAGAAATATAAAACCCGATTTTTTTCAAGAGGGTGTTTCACCCCCTTAATGGCAAAACGGGCCGATATAAAAAAATATGTATCTCATATTTTGACCTAGACAACAACATATTCAAAGCTTATCAAAATCGGCGTGTGACACTTGGGTAGTGTTACTTGTAAGACGATGCATGTACTGGGCGCCAACTGATTTTTATAAAACCAGTAAAATTAATAAGGTCTCAGGGGGTGGATAACTGGGAGGACCCTTTTTATATAATATTGACTATCGGAACAATACTATACTCTACATAATATAGACGGTCGACAAGATATGATTGAGAAATAAATAAAAACGTTAGATGAAACCTCCAATACTATATAATATAAATTTGCTTTAGGCAGAATTGTACAAGTTCAGAGTACTCGCAATTCACGACGGGAGGTCTCTTACTCTGTCAGCCTCTAGTAGGTATATTATTTTGCAGTCTCAACTGTAACCGTCTACGGATGATAGTATTTTATCAAACGGCGATCCGGCTTCTCGGGAGTTGACTCCTGGATCCTGCTAACTTTAGACGAGCACAGCCATCACAAGAGTGCCACACGGTGATCCTGCTCCTTCGAGCATAGACCGGGTACGGTGCCGTCGGTCATTTGCGCATGCGTTCCTTGCCATCGATGGATCGATGTCAATCGATATTTGATGCTGACAGTCGATATAATTGGGCATACGCCCCTGGTCATCGTCCATCCTCGTCTGTTCTATGGGTGGAAACACACCTCGCTGTTCTCTCTTCGCTCCCGTCCACATCGGTCGCCTTCTCACTGCGTCTCCTTCGTCCACATTCGGTGACCAGAATTGAGAGAACCTCCCGTTTGTCGAAATATGAGCGGTACAAGGTTTATAGTGCAACAATTCAATAATTTAACAATTCATACAACAGTTTAAAAAATCAATGATAACTTTCAAGAATTTCAAGAATTTCAATGACATCTTAATAGTATATAGAAAAAATATATAACCACACGAATATTTACCAAATAAATATTGGGTTGGCAAATAAGTTGGTTCGGTTTTTTAAGGTGGAATAAAATACAATTTTTTTGATACACGAAATAAATTTTAATCAATTATATATTGACCATTTTTATTGATGACTTCTTGCCATCTTTCCACCAACTTCATTATGCCGTGTTCGTAAAACATCTGAGGCTTATCGGCGAAAAACTAATCCAGGTGTCTTTTGACGTTCTCTTCATCCTTCAAGATTTTTCCGTTCAAAGAGTTCTGCAACGACCGGAATAAATGATAATCGGAAGGGGCCAGGTCCGGTGAATACGCAGGATGAGGCAAAACATCCCAGCCAAGACTGAGTAATTTGTTCCGAGTTGTCAATGATGTGTGAGGTCTGGCATTATTGTGGTGGAAGACAACACCTTTTCGATTTATCAATTCTGGACGTTTTTTGCGGAGTGCTTGGTCCAATTTTGTTAACTGCGAGCAGTATGTGGTTGAATCAATCGTTTTGCTTGACGGTAACAGCTCGTAGTAAATGACACCTTTGAAATCCCACCATACGGAGAGCATGATCTTCTTCGGATGCAATCCTGCCTTCGAGGTTGTTTGTGGTGGCTCGCTGCTGTGTCCCCATGATCTTTTCCGCGTTACATTCTCATAGACGACCCATTTTTCATCTCCTGTCACTAACCGCTTCAAAAATGGATCGTTTTCTTGACGTTTCCGCAGCAAATCGCAGATGGATATGCGAGTGGCCAAGTTGGCCTCGGTTAATTCATGCGGCACCCACACATTGAGCCGAGAAACGTATTCCAGTTGGCGCAAATTGTTTTCTACGCTTGTATGAGATATATTAAGTGCTGTAGCAATCTCTCGCACCGATTGGGATGGATTTTTATCGATGATAGCTTTGACATTACTTGAATCAATCTCGATCGGGCGACCGGAGCGAGGCGCATCATTGACGTCAAAATCTCCAGAATTGAATTTGGCGAACCACTTTTGACATACGCGTTCTGTTAAGGCATCATCTCCATAAACACGGCATATCTTTTTATGAGCCTTTGCAGCTCGTTTGCTCTTCTTGAAATAATAGAGCAAAATATGACGATAATGCACGTTATTTACTTTCATTTTTACAGCTACGCAGCACACACAATATTGATGTTAGTCAAACCAAAATTTACAGAAAGGTTATGTGAAACATGTACTTTCAAATGCACTCTGAAGTTGCGCGATAGTATCGAGAAAAACAAGAGTGAATTGGAAAGAAGTTGCACCGAAGCAAAAACCGAACGAACTTATTTGCCAACCTAATATATATATAATAAAATATTAACAATATTTGTATTATTACAAATACTTCCGACGAGCCGGATCACGTCGACGTTGGGGGAATAAACTTACACTGTCCCAAAGTAAATAATTGCTGTCTTTGACGTTTTCGCGCGGCGAAGATAATTTCCAGCGCGGAATCGGCAGTCGTTTCCAGCTCCAGTGTTGCGTCGCTTGCGGCGTTGATCCTTGTGCCGGAGCGGTCCCGTCTCGACGCCTGTATCAAACGGCTATAAATACTCTTTAGCGACAATTTCAACGGCCGTGGCGCGTTCATTACGCGGCTGGATCGCGCGGGTGAACGCTCGCATCGGTAATCCGACGGACACGTGTACGCGTCCGGCGACGCGCCACGACCGAAAGCAGATACAGAACTGGTTCTGACATCTTCGGCGGTTCATTACGGAGCGTATCGTGCAACGGACAAAAACCAGCCGGGTGGCTGAATGTAGCCCCGCCGCTCTCGCCGCGCCGGCCGCATTATTATCATTAATTATATGCGCATTACAGACACGACTGTCGGTTACAGTGTTGCGGTTATTAGAGGAGGGAGCTCTCTCTAAGTGGTCGCGCGCTTGAAACAAACGCCTGATGCGCTTACGAAAAGCGGAGAGAAAGAGAGGGAACGGGGAAAGAAGAGAAACGCGGGAGAAAGAAAAAAAGAAAATCAGAACGGCGAAAACTCGCACGAGTAACCCCCGCACGGTGCGAGTTTTTTCGAAGGTCGGTACGGCCGGGGCTGGTGGAGGGTAGGGGGGAGTTTAATGTAATGCTATAAAACCGGCATAATTTAGTAATGAACGGCCACTTTGCACAAATGGCTTCGTGCATCACGGCCAAACCAAAGAAGTCCCTTTGGCCGAGTGAGCGCGTGATAGGATAATAGTAATGTGCTTAATGGTAAATGGAGGCATTCAAGAGGCCGAGATTCAGATGGCACTCATAATGGACGCCTGGACCGGCGTATCACCCCTAATAAGTACAAGTGGCACAAAATAGCTGTAATCACTTGACATCGTGGATCGTAAGATCATCTCCTCATCTGCTCCCCACCGTCAAGACATCGAGCTCGATGTCCACCGTGATGATGCTGTCTTGCCGGGTATCGCCCCATCTATCTACGCGCTCGGGTTTGGCTCCACGTAGTTTAGCGCCACGTTCAACGATGTCGTCACGTCTCCTCGCGTATTAGCCAAACGCGTCGAGCAATAATAACCAGGATACGCTAATGCACGTCGAATGCAAATCCAACCTGCCCCAAAAGAGAAATGAGATCCTTCGCTTTCCTCGCCGTGGCATAAATGTACAAACCTGTAAAATGTATTAGGAGCGTGATTTAGTTTTGAGGGTGTTGCAACAGATGGTTGTAGTGTCAGTTTGTTTCCGATAACTGTTCTTTCTTACAGTGTTGACATTATCCATGACATTTAGTAGCATTATAGCAATAGATGCAATAACAGTCGTGTTTATATCATCGTAGAAATGCAACTTTCGAAACAGCATTTTCGACATGCGTTGCTTTTGTTTTTTAATCAAAAGAAAACTGCGGCTCACGGTTATAGAATTCTTGTGGAAACTTATGGTGATTCTGCCCCATCAATTAAGACGCGTGAAGGACAAAGAACGCTCGGGACAACCAAGAAAGCTTGAAAATGCAGATTTGCAAGCATTATTGCACGAAAATCCAACACGATCCACTTCAGAACTTGCCAGAGCATTAAATGTTGATCGTACAACAGTTACCAAACATTTACATGAAATGGGGAAAATTCAGAAAGAAGGGAAATGGGTTCGACATCAATTATCGGAAAGTGCCATTTGAACATTTGCATTTCGTTGATCGCCAGGCAAAAAAAGAAGAGTCTTTTGTCTCGGATTGTTACTGGGGATGAAAAGTGGATCTATTTTGATAATCCGAAACGCAGAAAATCATGGGTGGATCCAGGCGAACCATCAACATCCACTCCGAGACGCAATATTCACGGTTCAAAAGTAACGCTCTGTATTTGGTGGGATAGTGTACTATGAGCTGTTAAATCCGCACGAGACTGTCACGGCTGATCGTTATCGACACCAATTGTACAAGTTGAGGCAAGCATTGGACCAAAACCGACCGCCAATTGCGAGTAAACGACGGAAAGTGATTCTTCTTCGTGACAACGCTCGACCTCACGTTGCGTTATCAGTGAAAGAAACACTATTAGAGCTCGAATGGCAAGTCTTACCGCACCCCGCGTATTCTCCATGCGATTATTATTTGTTCCGGTCGATACAACACGCTTTAGAGGATACACACTTTGATAATTTCGAAGAAGTGCGAAATTCGTCGACGAATGGATCAACTGAAAAGAAGAGTCATTTTATCGTCATCTCTTGCCAGAGAGATGGGAAAAAATTATAGAAAACGAAGGAAAGTATTTTGATTAAGGTATTCATTCATTATCATATTTAAATACATGCGTTTTTGAGCAAAAAAAACCCTCAAAACTAAATTACACCCCTAATAGTTTTGAGGGTTTTGCAACAGATGGTTGTAGTGTCAGTTTGTTTCCGATAACTGTTCTTTCTTACAGTGTTGACATTATCCATGACATTTAGTAGCATTATAGCAATAGATGCAATAACAGTCGTGTTTATATCATCGTAGAAATGCAACTTCCGAAACAGCATTTTCGACATGCGTTGCTTTTGTTTTTTAATCAAAAGAAAACTGCGGCTCACGGTTATAGAATTCTTGTGGAAACTTATGGTGATTCTGCCCCATCAATTAAGACGCGTGAAGGACAAAGAACGCTCGGGACAACCAAGAAAGCTTGAAAATGCAGATTTGCAAGCATTATTGCACGAAAATCCAACACGATCCACTTCAGAACTTGCCAGAGCATTAAATGTTGATCGTACGACAGTTGCCAAACATTTACATGAAATGGGAAAAATTCAGAAAGAAGGGAAATGGGTTCGACATCAATTATCGGAAAGTGCCATTTGAACATTTGCATTTCGTTGATCGCCAGGCAAAAAAAGAAGTCTGTTGTCTCGGATTGTTACTGGGGATGAAAAGTGGATCTATTTTGATAATCCGAAACGCGGAAAATCATGGGTGGATCCAGGCGAACCATCAACATCCACTCCGAGACGCAAGATTCACGGTTCAAAAGTAACGCTCTGTATTTGGTGGGATAGTGTACTATGAGCTGTTAAATCCGCACGAGACTGTCACGGCTGATCGTTATCGACACCAATTGTACAAGTTGAGGCAAGCATTGGACCAAAACCGACCGCCAATTGCGAGTAAACGACGGAAAGTGATTCTTCGTGACAACGCTCGACCTCACGTTGCGTTATCAGTGAAAGAAACACTATTAGAGCTCGAATGGCAAGTCTTACCGCACCCCGCGTATTCTCCATGCGATTATTATTTGTTCCGGTCGATACAACACGCTTTAGAGGATACACACTTTGATAATTTCGAAGAAGTGCGAAATTCGTCGACGAATGGATCAACTGAAAAGAAGAGTCATTTTATCGTGGTGGAATTCCATCTCTTGCCAGAAAGATGGGAAAAAGTTATAGAAAAGGAAGGAAAATATTTTGATTAAGGTATTCATTCATTATCATATTTAAATACATGCGTTTTTGAGCAAAAAAAACCCTCAAAACTAAATTACACCCCTAATAGTTTTGAGGGTTTTGCAACAGATGGTTGTAGTGTCAGTTTGTTTCCGATAACTGTTCTTTCTTACAGTGTTGACATTATCCATAACATTTAGTAGCATTATAGTAATAGATGCAATAACAGTCGTGTTTATATCATCGTAGAAATGCAACTTCCGAAACAGCATTTTCGACGTGCGTTGCTTTTGTTTTTTAATCAAAAGAAAATGCGGCTGACGGTTATAGAATTCTTGTGGAAACTTACGGTGATTCTGCCCCATCAATTAAGACGCGTGAAGGACAAAGAACGCTCGGGACAACCAAGAAAGCTTGAAAATGCAGATTTGCAAGCATTATTGCACGAAAATCCAACACGATCCACTTCAGAACTTGCCAGAGCATTAAATGTTGATCGTACGACAGTTGCCAAACATTTACATGAAATGGGAAAAATTCAGAAAGAAGGGAAATGGGTTCGACATGAATTATCGGAAAGTGCCATTTGAACATTTGCATTTCGTTGATCGCCAGGCAAAAAAAGAAGTCTGTTGTCTCGGATTGTTACTGGGGATGAAAAGTGGATCTATTTTGATAATCCGAAACGCGGAAAATCATGGGTGGATCCAGGCGAACCATCAACATCCACTCCGAGACGCAATATTCACGGTTCAAAAGTAACGCTCTGTATTTGGTGGGATAGTGTACTATGAGCTGTTAAATCCGCACGAGACTGTCACGGCTGATCGTTATCGACACCAATTGTACAAGTTGAGGCAAGCATTGGACCAAAACCGACCGCCAATTGCGAGTAAACGACGGAAAGTGATTCTTCTTCGTGACAACGCTCGACCTCACGTTGCGTTATCAGTGAAAGAAACACTATTAGAGCTCGAATGGCAAGTCTTACCGCACTCCGCGTATTCTCCATGCGATTATTATTTGTTCCGGTCGATGCAACACGCTTTAGAGGATACACACTTTCATACTTTCGAAGAAGTGCGAAAATTCGTCGACGAATGGATCAACTGCAAAGAAGAGTCATTTTATCGTCATCTCTTGCCAGAGAGATGGGAAAAAGTTATAGAAAAGGAAGGAAAATATTTTGATTAAGGTATTCATTCATTATCATATTTAAATACATGCGTTTTTGAGCAAAAAAAACCCTCAAAACTAAATTACACCCCTAATAGTTTTGAGGGTTTTGCAACAGATGGCTGTAGTGTCAGTTTGTATCCGATAACTGTTCTTTCTTACAGTGTTGACATTATCCATGACATTTAGTAGCATTATAGCAATAGATGCAATAACAGTCGTGTTTATATCATCGTAGAAATGCAACTTCCGAAACAGCATTTTCGACATGCGTTGCTTTTGTTTTTTAATCAAAAGAAAACTGCGGCTCACGGTTATAGAATTCTTGTGGAAACTTATGGTGATTCTGCCCCATCAATTAAGACGCGTGAAGGACAAAGAACGCTCGGGACAACCAAGAAAGCTTGAAAATGCAGATTTGCAAGCATTATTGCACGAAAATCCAACACGATCCACTTCAGAACTTGCCAGAGCATTAAATGTTGATCGTACGACAGTTGCCAAACATTTACATGAAATGGGAAAAATTCAGAAAGAAGGGAAATGGGTTCGACATCAATTATCGGAAAGTGCCATTTGAACATTTGCATTTCGTTGATCGCCAGGCAAAAAAAGAAGTCTGTTGTCTCGGATTGTTACTGGGGATGAAAAGTGGATCTATTTTGATAATCCGAAACGCGGAAAATCATGGGTGGATCCAGGCGAACCATCAACATCCACTCCGAGACGCAATATTCACGGTTCAAAAGTAATGCTCTGTATTTGGTGGGATAATGTACTAAATCCGCATGAGACTGTCACGGCTGATGGTTATCGACACCAATTGTACAAGTTGAAGGAAGCATTGGACCAAAAACGACCGCCAATTGCGAGTAAACGACGGAAAGTGATTCTTCTTCGTGACAACGCTCGACCTCGCGTTGCGTTGTCAGTGAAAGAAACACTATTAGAGCTCGAATGGGAAGTCTTACCGCACTCCGCGTATTCTCCATGCGATTATTATTTGTTCCGGTCGATGCAACACGCTTCAGAGGACACACACTTTCATACTTTCGAAGAAGTGCGAAAATTCGTCGACGAATGGATCAACTGAAAAGAAGAGTCATTTTATCGTCATCTCTTGCCAGAAAGATGGGAAAAAGTTATAGAAAACGAAGGAAAGTATTTTGATGAAGGTATTCATTCATTATCATATTTAAATACATGCGTTTTTGAGCAAAAACAACCCTCAAAACTAAATCACACCCCTAATATAAAACTTCGGGATACATATTAACGATATACGATAAGAAATGATGCAGTTGTTCGGTAAACATTAACACCTCTTCGGACTGATGGGACTAATGTCTCTGAGATTGTACTCGAGATACGGGAAATGGAGTTACACTCTTCTGAGCTACACGTTTCTGATTGCGGGAGAAGATCGCGGAACGGAAGTCGACGATGGCTCATCGACGGCGGGAGGGACGAGATCGGTTCGCGTTTGCTACCGGAAACGCCGCCGCTGCCGCAAGGTCATGTTAATGGACCGTACGCGAATCACGGACTAATAATAACCCGGGCCATGTCGCGCACTATCGGCGGTAATTCAAAGCAAATTTAACGGGGGGAGCGTATCGCAATTGCGGACAAACCGTATATACAGCGGGAAACATAACTCACCGTGGGTTTGTTTGCATTATCTGCCACGCTCAAATACCCATATTTATCTCGTCTCTCGTGACACCCTGATGGGAGATCGTTATTTTATTGACACCTCGCGCCGGCCGAATATTACATAAGCGGCCGACTCAGCGGGCGAGTTGCGCGCCGGTTCGCCCGTGGAAAAACCACTCGATCCGGAGTTAATCAAGAAGTCGCGCGGTGGACTGGAAGTACACCGCGACTGACCGCTCGGCGCGCACGAGCGTCCGCGAGGCGGACAATATTTGCGCCGCCGTTCTGAACGGGTCCTACGATTTTTCTGATCAAAGTGTATCGCGCGAGCCCGCACGCGCTGAGTTATCATCGGCGATACAGCCCCGGCATAATATCACCGGCGCTAATTCCGGTAATGGCGACGCCGGGTAATTATTAATTTATACGACGCCTAGGAAAACGATTCGTGACGCCGGAGCATTTGTCACGGAGCTTAAAGTTCCCCCTCAGCGCGTGTCGCGCACCACGGTCATCGCGGTGCCCTCCCCTCATCCTCCTCATTCTCTCGGCCCTCACCCCCGTTCATCCCCTCATTGCGTAAAGGGCCTATTCGTTGCTCGTGATCGATGAAACGATTTCAATTAACAAAATGCGCCACGTCGATGTGGCCACGGTCTCTCATTTCGGTGGCGGCGGAAGCGGGCGCGCCGGGACGCTTTCGGAATTCGCCGAAAAATATGCTCGCACTCAAGGCTAATGGACCGGATGAATGAGGCCGTTTTGTCGACGGTCGCGCGGGAGTCGCGCGCGTAGAAAAATATCGGCGCTAAAGTATAGCGCCGCGTCAATTCGCGTCGCTTTGTCTCGTGTCGCGCCGGCCCGCGAGTTAATTAATCGACGACGCGGCACTTCCGGGAGCAAACCCGGTTTTCTTACGGTTTCCGAGCCAATCGTGTGCCTGACACGCTAGATATCGCTTCAATCGCGAATTGGAATAGCGTAGACTGAATTCTCAGCTTCTTCATTAATTAACAATTGGTGCAAGTATTGGGTCATTAAGTATGAAACTTTACAAATAGAACATAAACTTTTGCATTTTTTGGCACATGGACATGATTTATTTTCAATCGAAGTATGCGCCCATGTTATTTACACACTTCTGCCATTTTAGTGGTAGTTGGCCTATGCCTCTACTATAGAAGCCAGGAGTACGGGAATCGATGAAGTCGCGAAAGGCTGTTTCGACTGCCTGTTGAGAATTGAAGAACTTTCCCACCAACAAGTTGTCCAAATTCCGGAAGAAGTGATAGTCGGTAGGTGATAGATCTGGTGAATATGGTGGATGACGGAGAGTTTCCAATTCCAACTCCCGTAGCTTTGCCACGGTCAGTCGTGCAGTGTGCGGTCGAGCATTATCATGCAACAGGATTGGCATTGACCGATTGACCAATTTCGGTTGTTTAATAGCAAGTTGTTGCATCATTTCGTCCAGTTGCTTGCAATATACTTTAGCCGTTATCGATGTACCCGGTTTCATAAAGTTGTAGTAGATAACACCTGACCTGGACCACCAAACAGTCACATAAGCTTCTTCTGTGTAATGTTGGGTTTCGCGTGATGTCTCGGTGGTTCATCAGCATTCAACCACTGATGTGAGCGTTTACGATTGTCGTAGAGTATCCACTTTTCATCGCAGGTCACAATTCGATTAAAAAAAGATTCATTTTTGTGACGGGAAAGCAAAGAAAGGGAAGCCTCTAGACGTTGCGCCTGCTGCGCATCGGTCAATTCGTGCGGGACCCATTTGTCCAACTTCTTTATCTTACCAATTGCAGCTAAATGAACCAATATGGTGGGTATGGAAACATTGAATATCGATGCCAATTCACGTGTACTTTGAGATGGATCGGACTCTACTACGGCTCTCAAGTGATCATTATCCACCTTCGTCTTTGGTCTTCCACGTGGCTCATTAGCGAGGCTGAAAGCTCCATCTCTGAAGTTTTTGAACCAATTGCCCACCGTTGCTTTAGTAGTTGAACCTTCCCCAAATACAGCGTTGATATTACGAGCTGTCTCCGACACCGTGGTTCCACGGCGGAACTCATATTCATAAATCACACGAATTTTGGACTTTTCCATAGTTCTATAAAAAAGAATCGACCAATAAAACTAATGAAGATATTTGAAGAAACAAATATGACATTTGAAGAGCGAACATATTGGGTCATTAAGTATGAAACTTTACAAATAGAACATAAACTTTTGCATTTTTTGGCACATGGACATGATTTATTTTCAATCGAAGTATGCGCCCATGTTATTTACACACTTCTGCCATTTTAGTGGTAGTTGGCCTATGCCTCTACTATAGAAGCCAGGAGTACGGGAATCGATGAAGTCGCGGAAGGCTGTTTCGACTGCCTGTTGAGAATTGAAGAACTTTCCCACCAACAAGTTGTCCAAATTCCGGAAGAAGTGATAGTCGGTAGGTGATAGATCTGGTGAATATGGTGGATGACGGAGAGTTTCCAATTCCAACTCCTGTAGCTTTGCCACGGTCAGTCGTGCAGTGTGCGGTCGAGCATTATCATGCAACAGGATTGGCATTGGCCGATTGACTAATTTCGGTTGTTTAATAGCAAGTTGTTGCATCATTTCGTCCAGTTGCTTGCAATATACTTCAGCCGTTATCGATGTACCCGGTTTCATAAAGTTGTAGTAGATAACACCTGACCTGGACCACCAAACAGTCACCATAAGCTTCTTCTGTGTAATGTTGGGTTTCGCGTGATGTCTCGGTGGTTCATCAGCGTTCGACCACTGATGTGAGCGTTTACGATTGTCGTAGAGTATCCACTTTTCATCGCAGGTCACAATTCGATTAAAAAAAGATTCATTTTTGTGACGGGAAAGCAAAGAAAGGGAAGCCTCTAGACGTTGCGCCTGTTGCGCATCGGTCAATTCGTGCGGGACCCATTTGTCCAACTTCTTTATCTTACCAATTGCAGCTAAATGAACCAATATGGTGAGTATGGAAACATTGAATATCGATGCCAATTCACGTGTACTTTGAGATAGATCGGACTCTACTACGGCTCTCAAGTGATCATTATCCACCTTCGTCTTTGGTCTTCCACGTGGCTCATTAGCGAGGCTGAAAGCTCCATCTCTGAAGTTTTTGAACCAATTGCCCACCGTTGCTTTAGTAGTTGAACCTTCCCCAAATACAGCGTTGATATTACGAGCTGTCTCCGACCCTGTGGTTCCACGGCGGAACTCATATTCATAAATCACACGAATTTTGGACTTTTCCATAGTTCTATAAAAAAGAATCGACCAATAAAACTAATGAAGATATTTGAAGAAACAAATATGACATTTGAAGAGCGAACATATTGGGTCATTAAGTATGAAACTTTACAAATAGAACATAAACTTTTGCATTTTTTGGCACATGGACATGATTTATTTTCAATCGAAGTATGCGCCCATGTTATCTACACACTTCTGCCATTTTAGTGGTAGTTGGTCTATGCCTCTACTATAGAAGCCACGAGTACGGGAATCGATGAAGTCGCGGAAAGCTGTTTCGACTGCCTGTTGAGAATTGAAGAATTTCCCCACCAAGAAGCTGTCCAAATTTCGGAAGAAGTGATAGTCGGTAGGTGATAGATCTGGTGAATATGGTGGATGACGGAGAGTTTCCAATTCCAACTCCTGTAGCTTTGCCACGGTCAGTCGTGCAGTGTGCGATCGAGCATTATCATGCAACAGGATTGGCATTGACCGATTGACCGATTTCGGTTGTTTAATAGCAAGTTGTTGCATCATTTCGTCCAGTTGCTTGCAATATACTTCAGCCGTTATCGATGTACCAGGTTTCATAAAGTTGTAGTAGATAACACCTGGACCTGGACCACCAAACAGTCACCATAAGCTTCTTCTGTGTAATGTTGGGTTTCGCGTGATGTCTCGGTGGTTCATCAGCGTTCGACCACTGATGTGAGCGTTTACGATTGTCGTAGAGTATCCACTTTTCATCGCAGGTCACAATTCGATTAAAAAAAGATTCATTTTTGTGACGGGAAAGCAAAGAAAGGGAAGCCTCTAGACGTTGCGCCTGCTGCGCATCGGTCAATTCGTGCGGGACCCATTTGTCCAACTTCTTTATCTTACCAATTGCAGCTAAATGAACCAATATGGTGAGTATGGAAACATTGAATATCGATGCCAATTCACGTGTACTTTGAGATGGATCGGACTCTACTACGGCTCTCAAGTGATCATTATCCACCTTCGTCTTTGGTCTTCCACGTGGCTCATTAGCGAGGCTGAAAGCTCCATCTCTGAAGTTTTTGAACCAATTGCCCACCGTTGCTTTAGTAGTTGAACCTTCCCCAAATACAGCGTTGATATTACGAGCTGTCTCCGACCCTGTGGTTCCACGGCGGAACTCATATTCATAAATCCCACGAATTTTGGACTTTTCCATAGTTCTATAAAAAAGAATCGACCAATTAAACTAATGAAGATATTTGAAGAAACAAATATGACATTTGAAGAGCGAACATACATCTATCACACTAACCTAACCTGATACTGACGTCTGGCGCCAAATTTGAGATAACAAATGTTAAAGATGGCGCTTTTACATTTGTAAAGTTTCATACTTAATGACCCAATATATCTAAATCCTGCACGCCACGTAAATTGATTAATTTTCGGAGCAGCATCGACGACTATCCGTGCTCCGCGGAGCGCAAGATGTGGAAAGAGATTTCGCGGGGGATCAGGACACGTGACGAGAACGGGGACTTTGGAGGCGCGTTATCGGATGCATGTTGATCCGCCAAATTAGATCACCTGACACGCGGAAGCGCCACGACAGCGCGCGCCTCGCCGATATATTTCACAATGTGGTGCAGCCGACCGACCGCGCGCGCCGGGCGCTTTCCCCCGGGGGAGAAATATCGCGGATTATTATTTAGTCAGTTTATCGCGCAAATTAGTCATGCGAATAGGGATTCATTAGAGCGGCCGCTTAATTATCGGCGTTACAGACGGTGCCGAGGTGAGAAGCGCGCGCGGCGCAGCTACGCCGCGCGAGCACGAATCCCGCTCTGATTGTTCCGCGAGTGTTACCGGCGTCGATATCCGCGCGTTTTGTTCGCTAAGCGAGTTAATTAACTTTCGTCGCGTACCTGCGATAGTCCCCGAACCAGGCGCGTGCGATCGCGCGACAATTTGCCGATGAGGAGAAACTCTCTCTCTCTCTCTCTGTCTCTCTCGATTCAAGCGGTCTTACTAAAGATCCGCCGTCGTCGACGATTCTCATCATAAATAATTATCCCGGACGACGGAGAATTCTGCACCGCAAGCGGGTTAATTTATATCACTCGGTTAATCAGGAAAAGTGAGCACATCCCGACGCGGTGATTCGCTAATGATTCAAGCCGAGAACCCGCCGGGGATCCCCGAGAAAGTTCTTTTTTATCTCGGGGTCGACGGCGGATCTTCGCGGTTCCGCATTAGCCGGAATCGAGATAGTTTCGAGCGAGTGCGCGAGCGCGAGATGGTGCGATCTCATTTGCATGGAAAAGGCGAATAGAAACTTTTTTCCCTCGGACTTCAACTTTAATTCTTAATGAAAATGAGCCCCTCGCGAAGTCACTATGCTGGCAGGAGATGAGACGAGAACGAGAAGCATGGCTGGCTGGTCGACAGGGGAGATCCAACACGAGGGGTCGGACACGAGACGAAGGGGACGAGGAATTCGGGCGGCAGGGGATGCAGACGGCGAACAATGAGCACGAGAGGGCTGCTCCGGCGCCTTTGGCCACGCGCTCACGGCCATGTACTTTAACGCCGTAGTTTTGGAATTGTCGTTGCCCTCGTTGCGATATGCATCCCTTATAATCTCGATGCGATTTCGGCGCGATTAAGCGCGGCGTTCAGCGCAACGCAACGTGCGAGATGCGAGGTGCCACGAGAAAACGCAAACCACCAAACCAAACAAATAATAAGTAATTGGAAATTATCAAGATCGCCATGCAGCTCATTACGTAACTGCATCAGCGGACTCCATCGAGTCAAGTGAAATGCGTAAGTCTCTTTCACGGGAATTACGGCTTATTCGTTGGGGGTGAGAGGCTGGGCCGAAGATACGCAACGCGAAATTTCGAAGGGGCGACGTTGTCGACGATCTTATTAAGTGGCGGACAAAATTTCAGCGGTCGGTACACAGTAAAAAATAGAATGTTAATTTTAACATTTTTGGCATGTCCCAGAAAGTCCACTCTAAATTTTAAGTTAAAGTAACTCATTCGTCATATGTTACTTCTTGACAAACTAGAAATGTTAAGTAATTAACACAATACTTAACATTAATTTTTGTTATTGTAACTTTAAGTGTGATGTAAAAATAACATACAAAGTAATTGAAAACTACATGGAAGAGAAGTTACAATGACTCATCGGAAAAGTTGATAGAACATTTTCGTTCGTACGATATGAACATTTACTTTTTATGTTATATTAACACACGATAGTAATTATTTCAACTTATATTATTTTTGATAGAAACATTTAATTTTAGTAAATTTGATTATTTTATACGTCAAAGTTCATGATTATTTGAAGATTTACTTTAACTTCTTTTAGAATGTTAAACTGACTTTGTGACATGTTGATTGTTTAAAATTATTGTGTTAAAAGCATTTGAAATAATATTCCATTTCTAAGAGACATCCACAAAATGTTAAGTTATGAAGTTAACTTATAAAAATAATAACATATCAGTTGTATGTTAATTTTACATTGAAGTAGTAATCAAAACGTGGCGACACAAGAACATTTTAACATATGGACGCACAATTTTTTACCGGTGTATTGAAATGTGCCACGTCTCATATGCCTTGCCTTTTACACAGTAAAAAATAAAATGTTAATTTTAACATTTTTTGCATGTCCCAGAAAGTCCACTCTAAGTTTTAAGTTAAAGTAACTCATTCGTCATGTGTTACTTCTTGACAAACTAGAAATGTTAAGTAATTAACACAATACTTAACATTAATTTTTGTTATTGTAACTTTAAGTGTGATGTAAAAATAACATACAAAGTAATTGAAAACTACATGGAAGAGAAGTTACAATGACTCATCGGAAAAGTTGATAGAACATTTACGTTCGTACAATATGAACATTTACTTTTTGTGTTATATTAACACACGATAGTAATTATTTCAACTTAAATTATTTTTGATGGAAACATTTAATTTTAGTAAATTTGATTATTTTATACGTCAAAGTTCATGATTATTTGAAGATTTACTTTAACTTCTTTTAGAATGTTAAACTGACTTTGTGACATGTTGATTGTTTAAAATTATTGTGTTAAAAGCATTTGAAATAATATTCCATTTCTAAGAGACATACACAAAATGTTAAGTTATGAAGTTAACATATAAAATTGTTATAAAAATAATAACATATCAGTTGTATGTTAATTTTACATTGAAGTAGTAATCAAAACATGGCGACACAAGAACATTTTAACATATGGACGCACAATTTTTAACGGTGTAGAAACTGCAGCGTACACGTACTCGGTAAGTATTGGGTCGTCCGGAAAGTTCGTGCCGATTTTGAAGGAAAATTCAAAGGCAACATTTTTTTATGTCGATAAATATTTATTGACTTATGTGTGCACCGTTTTGTTTCACAACCTTTGTCCATCTTTCACGCAACTGGAAGATTCCATTCTCCCAGAACTTCTTAGGTTTCTCGGCGAAAAACTCCTCAAGGTGGTTTTTTATGTCGATCAAAGAGTTGAAGTTCTTGCCGCTAAGAGAATTTTGCAAAGACCTAAATAAGTGAAAGTTTGAAGGTGCAATGTCTGGTGAATACGGTGGGTGAGGTAGCACATCCCAGCCAAACTCCAACAATTTTTGTCGGGTAGTCAAAGAAACATGAGGTCTGGCATTGTCCTGATGGAACACGACGCCCTTCCTATCAGCTAATTCTGGACGTTTTTCCTGAATCGCTGTCTTTAATTCGTCCGGTTGCGAGCAGTACTTATCTGCATTTATCGTTTGGTTGTGTGGTAGGAGCTCATAATATAGGATTCCTTTCCAATCCCACCAGACACAGAGCATGACTTTTTTTGGATGAAGGCCGGCTTTCGGAGTGGTTAATGCTGGTTCATTTCGCTTACCCCAGGATCTTTTTCGTTCTACATTGTTGTAAATGATCCATTTTTCGTCACCCGTCACTAATTGCTTCAAAAATGGTACGTTTTCGTTGCGCTTGTACAGCGAGTCGCAGATGGAAATGCGATCCATTAAATTTTTACGGCCAAATTATGCGGAACCCATACATCATAGCGACTTACGTAACCAAGCTTCACTACATGATCGTGGACAGTGGTTTTCGATATTTTCAGTACCTCTGCTAATTCACGTGTCGTGTAGCGCGGGTTATTCTCGATCAGTGTCTTGATTGGGTCATCATCAGTAGTAGAGGGTCTGCCCGAGCATTCTTGGTCTTTAAGGTTAAAATCACCAGCTCTAAACTTAGCGAACCACTTACGTACGGTTCTTTCAGCTAAAGCGCCTTCTCCGTAAACAGAACATATCGAATTTGTTGCTTGTGAGGCATATTTGCCTTTCCGGTAATAGAAAAGCATCAAGTGTCTAAAATGTTCTTTGTTTTCTTCCATCTTCAAAAGAGTACAAAATTGACAGGAATCAATTTATCTGAAACAACTTTTATCCTAAAGATGCGTTGAAATGTCACCTTTAAGCATATGTATATAAATCGTATATGTTTTCAATAACATTGATATATTCAGACATGTTCCAACGCCATCTATTAAAAATCGGCACGAACTTTCCGGACGACCCAATATATGCCAGCCTTTATCTCTCAGGAGGGTCCTTGGAGCCTTGCCGCGGGCGTGAGCCTCGCCGAGCGGCGCTCTCTTTCGAATACAATATCACTTTGCCGAGTAGGCAAACGCTTGACTACCAGGGCGCAGACAATAGTAATCGTACTCACGACGATCGCAAATGCACGCAACTGCAGCGACGCCGGCGGGCAGGACGAAAAATCGTTTCCCGATCGAGAGATCCGCGCGAGCACTCACAAGAGAGACTCGACGGAACGAGATGATTCGTTCCACCGTCGCGTCGTCTCGGCGAGGCGAAGATCACAGCCGAGCGCGAGGGTTTATTCGAGGCACAATCTGTTGAAGTTCGCTTCATGCGATCTCGCAGAATCTCGCAGGATCTTGTCGGACTTGGGGCACTTCCGGGGTAGTCGCGCACTAAATCCGTCGGTGCGACGCGTTTCACGAGCCGTGCTGTAAGCGCCGTGGAGGAAAAAAAAAGAAGTCTTACCCAAGAAAATCCCTTCTGTTACCCTCTTCTGCTGCTCCCCTGCCGCGTCCCACCGACCGGCCGCTCCTCCTGAGTTAACAATGGGGCGAGGCTCACGTGCGCGAGGAATCAAGTGTTCTCGCACACCAGCGCGAGTCCACTAGACCGAGGGCGCATGCATAATACAATGACCCTGCTAAGTACTATTTTAAAACAATGCTGAAATTGCTTTAGGGGATAAAAATGAACGAGGTAGCTAGGTGTATTTTCCTCCCTTACCCGCCACCCCGTCCGTTTGACGAGGGTACACGTACACGCGGCACGTGCACGGTGTAGTCCACCACCACCATCATCACTACTACCAATACTATCGTCATCACCACCGGTTTCCCTGCGCGCACCCTTCGCGCCGTTGTACGTAGAAAGCTCTAAGCCTTTGAGTCGCAGTCTCACCGCCGCGCAATAAGGCGTTCCACTTTTTTGTTTTTATTCGAGCGCAACACGCGCGCGCTTATTATCGTTCCCCGAAATTTTTCAGTTATATTGATAAAGCGAAACTCTCATTAAAAATATTATTGATAAAAATATATGCAATCGTACTTTTTAACATACACGGTTTAGTTATATTATATTTATTTTTAGTTATATTCATTTTTATTATATTTCATATAAAAAAATAGTCGATTACGTATTTCTCTGTTCATTTATAATACACTATTCAGTTATTATCTTACGATTAATTGCGGTGTAAATTACGTAATTCGTAAATTGTGTCTCTTTATAATTAACGATAAAAGAGACCGAAGAAGGAATAGGAGGAAAGAGAAGAAAATATTGAATAACATGATAATTTCTTTATTTTATTATATATCTCTGCCACAATTCACACTTCTCCCAATCTTCTTCTTCGTCGCCTCTCTTATTCTCACTCTCCCTTTCACATGTATTGTACGATACACGTACGATCACGTCCATACACAGTAAAAAATAAAATGTTAATTTTAACATTTTTTGCATGTCCCAGAAAGTCCACTCTAAGTTTTAAGTTAAAGTAACTCATTCGTCATATGTTAATTCTTAACAAACTAGAAATGTTAAGTAATTAACACAATACTTTACATTTATTTTTGTTATTGTAACTTTAAGTGTGATGTAAAAATAACATACAAAGTAATTGAAAACTACATGGAAGAGAAGTTACAATGACTCATCAGAAAAGTTGATAGAACATTTTCGTTCGTACGATATGAACATTTACTTTTTATGTTATATTAACACACGATAGTAATTATTTCAACTTAAATTATTTTTGATAGAAACATTTAATTTTAGTAAATTTGATTATTTTATACGTCAAAGTTCATGATTATTTGAAGATTTACTTTAACTTCTTTTAGAATGTTAAACTGACTTTGTGACATGTTGATTGTTTAAAATTATTGTTAAAAGCATTTGAAATAATATTCCATTTCTAAGAGACATACACAAAATGTTAAGTTATGAAGTTAACTTATAAAAATAATAACATATCAGTTGTATGTTAATTTTACATTGAAGTAGTAATCAAAACATGGCGACACAAGAAAATTTTAACACATGGACGTACAATTTTTAATGGTGTATTGAAATGTGCCACGTCTCATATGCCTTGCCTTTTACACAGTAAAAAATAAAATGTTAATTTTAACATTTTTTGCATGTCCCAGAAAGTCCACTCTAAATTTTAAGTCAAAGTAACTCATTCGTCATGTGTTACTTCTTGACAAACTAGAAATGTTAAGTAATTAACACAATACTTAACATTTATTTTTCTTATTGTAACTTTAAGTGTGATGTAAAAATAACATACAAAGTAATTGAAAACTACATGGAAGAGAAGTTACAATGACTCATCGGAAAAGTTGATAGAACATTTTCGTTCGTACGATATGAACATTTACTTTTTATGTTATATTAACACACGATAGTAATTATTTCAACTTAAATTATTTTTGATAGAAACATTTAATTTTAGTAAATTTGATTATTTTATACGTCAAAGTTCATGATTATTTGAAGATTTACTTTAACTTCTTTTAGAATGTTAAACTGACTTTGTGACATGTTGATTGTTTAAAATTATTGTTAAAAGCATTTGAAATAATATTCCATTTCTAAGAGACATACACAAAATGTTAAGTTATGAAGTTAACATATAAAATTGTTATAAAAATAATAACATATCAGTTGTATGTTAATTTTACATTGAAGTAGTAATCAAAACATGGCGACACAAGAAAATTTTAACACATGGACGTACAATTTTTAATGGTGTATTGAAATGTGCCACGTCTCATATGCCTTGCCTTTTACACAGTAAAAAATAAAATGTTAATTTTAACATTTTTTGCATGTCCCAGAAAGTCCACTCTAAATTTTAAGTCAAAGTAACTCATTCGTCATGTGTTACTTCTTGACAAACTAGAAATGTTAAGTAATTAACACAATACTTAACATTTATTTTTCTTATTGTAACTTTAAGTGTGATGTAAAAATAACATACAAAGTAATTGAAAACTACATGGAAGAGAAGTTACAATGACTCATCGGAAAAGTTGATAGAACATTTTCGTTCGTACGATATGAACATTTACTTTTTATGTTATATTAACACACGATAGTAATTATTTCAACTTAAATTATTTTTGATAGAAACATTTAATTTTAGTAAATTTGATTATTTTATACGTCAAAGTTCATGATTATTTGAAGATTTACTTTAACTTCTTTTAGAATGTTAAACTGACTTTGTGACATGTTGATTGTTTAAAATTATTGTATTAAAAGCATTTCAAATAATATTCCATTTCTAAGAGACATACACAAAATGTTAAGCTATGAAGTTAACATATAAAATTGTTATAAAAATAATAACATATCAGTTGTATGTTAATTTTACATTGAAGTAGTAATCAAAACGTGGCAACACAAGAACATTTTAACATATGGACGCACAATTTTTTACCGGTGTATATATTTCGATTACTCAACCCATAATTGCTTCTCTGGACCTTTCCCTCCTCTCAGCGGTCCATCGATGGCTACTCCTTCATGGCATTCACTCACTCACAAAGATATAGTTAATTCACCCATCAATTTGCACTCTCGATATCACGTTCATTCGCGATGGCACAGTTAATTAATCGCGCGCGCACCGTTCAGCAAAATGTGATCGTCACTCTTTCAGCGATAAATAGTCATCATCTTGATGGCTTGCACACGGTTGAATTATCAGACACGACATTATTCACGAAAATTTCAAGATCAAAAATGTATTTCGTTCAATGGTCGCGCTTGCTAAGCTGGGTCCCGGCCACCTTGGAACAGGCTAGAGAGGCCCCAAGAAGGCACAGCCAGATCAACGTAAGATCGATGCGAACCGAGTTCAGCAACCTTCTTGTCTCCTCACGTTAACCGCGTCTAATCTCGATTCTACGCGATTATTCACGATTCATTATGAGATGCCAGGGGTGAATCATGTGGCTGGTAAACGTGACAAGAGCTGAAGGTACTCGTTACCGTCGGTCCCAACGTGATACTCGAGCATCCACAAGCGGGAACGAACAGCTATAATATCCCGTCTTTGGGCAGAAATCGTGAAGTCATCCCAGCGAATAAATTCTCAGTCATTTTTTACAAGATGTCGCAGATTTCATCCACAGAATCCACCATGAGAATCACATGATTCGGAGAACGAAAACTGAAGGAGACCACCAGACCATTCACAAAAATCATCAGATGCTCTCTCTTCCTCTCTGAGCGAAGTCTTCTCGATCGGGAACACTTGGAACTCTCGTACAAAGTTTTAATCGACTTCCCGGATTTCATGGTTTCACTTGTCGGAATGCTTGAATGACACTGCCACCGTTGATCGCGTGATGTGATAGCACTATAGTGAACGCATCCGGCGTTGCTTAACCCTAGCTTGGCTCTCGGGCGTCACACACGCGGCCGATGATAATTCCACCAGGGGAACCTTAACCGGGGCACGACCTATCGATCTTGAGAGTCGTTCCCTGGGTGGAAGCTAGGACCGACGGCCACGCGCACGAATAAGGTGCTCAAGAATTACGAGCACTTCTTAGGCGGTCCCTTCTCGGGTACTTTGACATTTTTAATTACGGGCTCTCGTTGTCGACGAGCGGGCTCGTCCGTGCTTTGTGAACCGGCGACTCTCTCGGCGGTTTTGACCGGCATTAAAAAGCAGCCGGAACGGACGAGGGCGCCGGGAGTTAACTTGAAATTAGTAATTGTCTAAGGTTACCTCGCGGCGCGACCCCTTTTTGTGCGATTCGCTTCTTTGAGGACTGGACCCTTCATGAGCCGTCAACGAGTGTTTGACGAATGTTCCTGACGTGATTCCGGTTTGTCCTTTATCTTGCAGATACTTATTGTTTTTTACGTGAGTAATGATATATATGATTTTAACGTTGCGTTCTTGTTTAGTATTAAGATTCTTTAATAATTGGTTTACTGCACTATACTGTTGCGATTAAAACGATTCTGATGACGAGAGAAGTGAATTATCCAGCGTTACATCGCTCAAGAAATTTGCATGTATTTACATGTTCGTTGCAGTCTGTACAGTGACTCGTAGATTACAAGATACGAAAAATAAAGCGGAAAGTTTGACGCAAAAACGCGAATAAGACATAAAAATAGTTTTCTAGCAACGATTGAACGAGGGAGTTAGTAAGGTAAAGTGATTGCAAAATCGAGTCGCTAGACGAGTTTTGAATTAAAAGTCTGGTCCGATAGCGGCATTTTTATTTTAAATGGAAGGAAAAGCAAGAGCCGGCGACTCGGTAGCGAACGAACTCTGTCCCGCACTCCCTTTCATCGTCTCTAATGTGATTTTTCAATGTCATTACCCGGGACGTTTGAGGGAAAGTGAAGGCTTTTAAGGTAAACTAAAATTTCGGTATATTTTCCATAAACGACGATGGAATCACGGTAACTCAATTATCTTCGTTAGACGCCGCTTATTACTGGTCACTCGGTTAACCGCGTGTACGTTACACGTTTGTGTGTTCGAACCGATAATACCTTAATCACGTAACAATGTCTCACGACTCGATGTTATACCACGCGCTTTCAAGATGCACGCCACGTCTCTCTAATCGTCTGATCATCCAACTTGTCTGACAATCTCTAAAATAAACCGTATTATTCTTTTGCTTAACGATTCCTGTAGAAAATGCGAGCGAGTTGGAAGAGTGGTCCAAAGTATGATAGAATAAAATCGGGAATTTATTCATATTGTAAGATCTGGAAAGATAGTCGAGACAGACAGGTCGTATAGAGGATCGGAATGAAAACAAGTTTATCACAACAGGAGTATTGGCCGTACAGCCTAAGACCTAGGCGTGTGAACCAGGGATCCCGGAGAGTTCGAGTTCAAATCTAAGGCAGTCTCCTAGTTATTTTTCGCCTCTTACAATTCAGAAGTGGGATAAAATCCGCTACCCCTCGAAGACAGTTGAGATTCGTCCGCTACCCCTCGGAGAGGAGGGAGTTGAGAAGCAGCTGGCCGGTAGTGAAGCCTGAACATGGAGGTCGGGACGGACTCAGAGGAGTGAACCAACATGGAGGTTAGGAGGAACTCAGAAGAGTGAACTAAAAATGGATGTTGGGAGGGACTCAGAAGAGTGAACCAAAAATGGATGTTGGGAGGAACTCAAGTGGAGTGAACCGACGATTTGGAGACATTCGGGGACGAATGTAATGTCAGGCTGGCCGAGCTGTAAGATCTGAAAAGATAGTCGAGACAGACAGGTCGTATAGAGGATCGGAATGAAAATAAGTTGATCACAACAGTAGGAGTATTGGCTGTACGGTCTAAGACCTAGGCATGTAAACCAGGGATTCCGGAGAGTTCGAGTTCAAATCTAAGGCAGTCTCCTAGTTATTTTTCGCCTCTTACAATTCAGAAGTGGGATAAAATCCGCTACCCCTCGAAGACAGTTGAGATTCGTCCGCTACCCCTCGGAGAGGAGGGAGTTGAGAAGCAGCTGGCCGGTAGTGAAGCCTGAACATGGAGGTCGGGACGGACTCAGAGGAGTGAACCAACATGAAGATTGGGAAGGACTCGGAGGAGTGAACCAACATGAAGGTTGGGAGGGACTCAGAGGAGTGAACCAACATGGAGGTTGGGAGGGACTCAGAAGAGTGAACCAAAAATGGATGTTGGGAGGGACTCAGAAGAGTGAACCAAAAATGGATGTTGGGAGGGACTCAAGTGGAGTGAACCGACGATTTGGAGACATTCGGGGACGAATGTAATGTCAGGCTGGCCGAGCTGTAAGATCTGAAAAGATAGTCGAGACTGACAGGTCGTATAGAGGATCGGAATGAAAACAAGTTGATCACAACAGTAGGAGTATTGGCCGTACAGCCTAAGGACCTAGGCGTGTGAACCAGGGATCCCGGAGAGTTCGAGTTCAAATCTAAGGCAGTCTCCTAGTTATTTTTCGCCTCTTACAATTCAGAAGTGGGATAAAATCCGCTACCCCTCGAAGACAGTTGAGATTCATCCGCTACCCCTCGGAGAGGAGGGAGTTGAGAAGCAGCTGGCCGGTAGTGAAGCCTGAACATGGAGGTCGGGACGGACTCAGAGGAGTGAACCAACATGGAGATTGGGAAGGACTCGGAGGAGTGAACCAACATGAAGGTTGGGAGGGACTCAGAGGAGTGAACCAAAAATGGATGTTGGGAGGGACTCAAGTGGAGTGAACCGACGATTTGGAGACATTCGGGGACGAATGTAATGTCAGGCTGGCCGAGCTGTAAGATCTGAAAAGATAGTCGAGACTGACAGGTCGTATAGAGGATCGGAATGAAAACAAGTTGATCACAACAGTAGGAGTATTGGCCGTACAGCCTAAGGACCTAGGCGTGTGAACCAGGGATCCCGGAGAGTTCGAGTTCAAATCTAAGGCAGTCTCCTAGTTATTTTTCGCCTCTTACAATTCAGAAGTGGGATAAAATCCGCTACCCTCGAAGACAGTTGAGATTCATCCGCTACCCCTCGGAGAGGAGGGAGTTGAGAAGCAGCTGGCCGGTAGTGAAGCCTGAACATGGAGGTCGGGACGGACTCAGAGGAGTGAACCAACATGAAGATTGGGAAGGACTCGGAGGAGTGAACCAACATGAAGGTTGGGAGGGACTCAGAGGAGTGAACCAACATGGAGGTTGGGAGGGACTCAGAAGAGTGAACCAAAAATGGATGTTGGGAGGGACTCAGAAGAGTGAACCAAAAATGGATGTTGGGAGGGACTCAAGTGGAGTGAACCGACGATTTGGAGACATTCGGGGACGAATGTAATGTCAGGCTGGCCGAGCTGTAAGATCTGAAAAGATAGTCGAGACTGACAGGTCGTATAGAGGATCGGAATGAAAACAAGTTGATCACAACAGTAGGAGTATTGGCCGTACAGCCTAAGGACCTAGGCGTGTGAACCAGGGATCCCGGAGAGTTCGAGTTAAAATCTAAGGCAGTCTCCTAGTTATTTTTCGCCTCTTACAATTCAGAAGTGGGATAAAATCCGCTACCCCTCGAAGACAGTTGAGATTCATCCGCTACCCCTCGGAGAGGAGGGAGTTGAGAAGCAGCTGGCCGGTAGTGAAGCCTGAACATGGAGGTCGGGACGGACTCAGAGGAGTGAACCAACATGGAGATTGGGAAGGACTTGGAGGAGTGAACCAACATGGAGATTGGGAAGGACTCAGAGGAGTGAACCAACATGGAGGTTGGGAGGGACTCAGAAGAGTGAACCAAAAATGGAGGTTGGGAGGGACTCAAGTGGAGTGAACCGACGATTTGGAGACATTCGGGGACGAATGTAATGTCAGGCTGGCCGAGCTGTAAGATCTGGAAAGATAGTCAAGACTGACAGGTCGTATAGAGGATCGGAATGAAAACAAGTTGATCACAACAGTAGGAGTATTGGCCGTACGGTCTAAGACCTAGGCGTGTAAACCAGGGATTCCGGAGAGTTCGAGTTAAAATCTAAGGCAGTCTCCTAGTTATTTTTCGCCTCTTACAATTCAGAAGTGGGATAAAATCCGCTACCCCTCGAAGACAGTTGAGATTCATCCGCTACCCCTCGGAGAGGAGGGAGTTGAGAAGCAGCTGGCCGGTAGTGAAGCCTGAACATGGAGGTCGGGACGGACTCAGAGGAGTGAACCAACATGGAGATTGGGAAGGACTCGGAGGAGTGAACCAACATGAAGGTTGGGAGGGACTCAGAGGAGTGAACCAACATGGAGGTTGGGAGGGACTCAGAAGAGTGAACCAAAAATGGATGTTGGGAGGGACTCAGAAGAGTGAACCAAAAATGGATGTTGGGAGGGACTCAAGTGGAGTGAACCGACGATTTGGAGACATTCGGGGACGAATGTAATGTCAGGCTGGCCGAGCTGTAAGATCTGGAAAGATAGTCAGGACTGACAGGTCGTATAGAGGATCGGAATGAAAACAAGTTGATCACAACAGTAGGAGTATTGGCCGTACGGTCTAAGACCTAGGCGTGTAAACCAGGGATCCCGGAGAGTTCGAGTTCAAATCTAAGGCAGTCTCCTAGTTATTTTTCGCCTCTTACAATTCAGAAGTGGGATAAAATCCGCTACCCCTCGAAGACAGTTGAGATTCATCCGCTACCCCTCGGAGAGGAGGGAGTTGAGAAGCAGCTGGCCGGTAGTGAAGCCTGAACATGGAGGTCGGACGAACTCAGCAGAGGAGTGAACCAACATGGAGATTGGGAAGGATTCAGAGGAGTGAACCAACATGGAGGTTGGGAGGGACTCAGAAGAGTGAACCAACATGGAGGTTGGGAGGGACTCAGAAGAGTGAACCAAAAATGTAGGTTGGGAGGGACTCAAGTGGAGTGAACCGACGATTTGGAGACATTCGGGGACGAATGTAATGCCAGGCTGGCCGAGCTGTAAGATCTGGAAAGATAGTCGAGACTGACAGGTCGTATAGAGGATCGGAATGAAAACAAGTTGATCACAACAGGAGGTGTATTGGCCGTACAGCCTAAGACCTAGGCGTGTGAACCAGGGATCCCGGAGAGTTCGAGTTCAAATCTAAGGCAGTCTCCTAGTTATTTTTCGCCTCTTACAATATCAATGAATATGATGACGTACGATCATCAATAAAAGCACGAGACGCGGTACACGCGTACAACCGGTGTCCCGTGAATTCGCTAATAAAGAGGCCGGCGAATCCGCAGATTAGAAACGGGGCCGTATCCGAAATTAGCATCAGCCCATAGGCATAATGTAGCTACCCGTCCTCGCGTGAAACCAATAATCGCGTGGCGCGAGGTCGGGTATAGATTAGAAGGGTGAGTCGGCAAAGCTAATACGCGCGTTAATAAGAGCCCCCCTGTTCCACGCGCTCGGTGCGCTGTATATAAGCGCCCGGCATGTAATTTCTAACCACATTTCCCCGTATTCGCTCCGAATGTACGTACGTATACACGTACGAAGGAGACTGACTGGAAGTTACGAGCCCGTATACCGTGTGTCTCGATACGCAAAGCGAGCAGTCTGCCGCGTTTCCCACGGAGGCTTCATTAACCCAACTGGTATTCATACTTCTGACCTCGGGGATGCACCTTGAAAAGAAAGGAAGAAACAAAGAACAAACGAGGTCGCTCTGTACTCTCGCCGCTCTCGTTGGCGGCAAGAGTACGTAACGAAACGATGATTCACGTTTGCGTGTCACTTCTCATCGCGAGATACTCCGATAATATCGTTGCGTATTATAATAATAATAATTAACGTAAAAAACGCGACGGGGGGATGGTCCAATGTAACGAGACGAGCGTGGAGGCGAAGGAAGATGTCGGTCAAGGCGACAATCTCGGATGCTGAAGAATTCCCCGGTCTCCTTGATGCTGGCGTATCATACACGACACGCGTCGCGAGCTACTGACTTCCGGGGCCGGCTTCCACGAAGTGTTCCGGTCTTTAACCAGCACCGGCAGCGTATCACCCGTTACAATTCGGCTAGACTGCATACTTACTACACGGCCGCGGAACGCCACGGTAGCCAGGCACATTCGCAGGAGGTCGAGGGTGGTAGCGGCGGCGGCGGCGGCGGCTACCCGTAGCCCGCAGCCTGTAGTCACGTAATTAGGTGATTAAAATTAGATCTCGCATCAGCCAGAAACTCAATTAGCAATTAAACGTGGCATTTTCTCTAATTACGATACGTTCTCACTAATTACCGCGGCTAACGTCCCCCGCATCGTCTCCACGCGAATGTTCTCCACGGCTACCTCTCGCCGTTCCCCGTCCTTCAACCCTCTTCTCTCACTACCTCAACCCCAACCCCCCTATCCTCCTCCTCCTCCTCCTTCGCCTTTCTATCCCGTCAGCCCCTTCCTGTTGGCTCTTCCTCGCACCCTCTCGTTTTCTCTCCTTCCCTCCGGTTCTCTGCCGAACCGTGAAAGCACTCGGGGAAACGAACCGGATCGGGGTGCCGTACACGCGTCGACCTATCGAAAAGTATCGATGCCAATTGCCTGCTTGCCTTCCGTCGCTCGCCCCGGCCGACCATCGACGCACTCGTTTATCGAATTACACCGACAGAAACGCGCCTCCTCCGACTCTTTCGGGGGTCTCCCGGTCGCAACGCCGACAGGGTGTACAACCCCCCCGGATCTGCGTGTGATTTCCGATGGTGAGCGGCGTGGTGCGCGCGCGACGCGCACGAAAAAGTATTATACAAATCGCACGGCTATGTCAGAGCAAGTCACGGGATCCCAGCGGATAAATCGAGCACTCTCGCGGAGGGCGGCGAGAGTGCTCACGTAGTTTACGAATTTAAACTTTCAAACTTGGCGACTGGCCGAATTCTCGTCAATAATCGACGCGCTTCGCGGGCGAGCGGCAGAAAAAAATATGGCCTAGCTTTTAGTATTCGTTGAATTACAGAAGATTGCAGGATTTATGCATGCAGATGCGTGCGGAAAGAGTTTTGAATCTCGCTCGAACCAACAGATATTTTTTCGGTTACTTAGAATGAGTTATACATCGCGTCGCGGTTAAAATACTGTCGGTCATATTGTCACGCAAAATTATTGCCTAGTCAATAATTATTATGAAGCGTTCAAAATATAAGCCATCGGTAGTAACCGCAGAATTCTTGCATTTTGCCATAAAAGCATCAGTACACGATTTATTTTCTGTCAAGTAACTACACCCTCAGAAAGGATTTCTGATAAAAAGACGAAAAATATTCTTGACTAATTTAATCGTATTACAAGTATAAAAAATATGAAAATAAAACAATTTTTTATTTAAATCAGTAATTTCGATTCTTCTCTCTCGAATTAAATAAGATTGTCTTACTGTCTTTAGACAAGAGTAACATGTACACATTTATGCTTATATATTCTTCTATGTAGAATAATTTGATATTAGCGCCACTTTATAGTAGGCTTTGTCGATGTCGACGCATCATTTTCTCGCAGTCGCTCGTCGACTCGGCGCTTCTGCGTCCTTTATTCGGATAAAACGGCCAATATTTATGTGTTACAATCGAAAATCGGGAAAGATTTACAATGAATAAGTGCAATGCTCTACAAGAAATATTAAAAGATATGGAAATGTAAGTAAGTATATATTGGGTCGTCCGGAAAGTTCGTGCCGATTTTGAAGGAAAATTCAAAGGCAACATTTTTTTATGTCGATAAATATTTATTGACTTATGTATGCACCGTTTTCTTTCACAACCTTTGTCCATCTTCACGCAACTGGAAGATTCCATTCTCCCAGAACTTCTTAGGTTTCTCGGCGAAAAGTTCCTCAAGGTGGTTTTTTATGTCGATCAAACAGTTGAAGTTCTTGCCGCTAAGAGAATTTTGCAAAGACCTAAATAAGTGAAAGTCTGAAGGTGCAATGTCTGGTGAATACGGTGGGTGAGGTAGCACATCCCAGCCAAACTCCAACAATTTTTGTCGGGTAGTCAAAGAAACATAAGGTCTGGCATTGTCCTGATGGAACACGACGCCCTTCCTATTAGCTAATTCTGGACGTTTTTCCTGAATCGCTGTCTTTAATTCGTCCAGTTGCGAGCAGTACTTATCTGCATTTATCGTTTGGTTGTGTGGTAGGAGCTCATAATATAGGATTCCTTTCCAATCCCACCAGACACAGAGCATGACTTTTTTTGGATGAAGGCCGGCTTTCGGAGTGGTTAATGCTGGTTCATTTCGCTTACCCCAGGATCTTTTTCGTTCCACATTGTTGTAAATGATCCATTTTTCGTCACCCGTCACTAATTGCTTCAAAAATGGTACGTTTTCGTTGCGCTTGTACAGCGAGTCGCAGATGGAAATGCGATCCATTAAATTTTTACGGCCAAATTATGCGGAACCCATACATCATAGCGACTTACGTAACCAAGCTTCACTACATGATCGTGGACAGTGGTTTTCGATATTTTCAGTACCTCTGCTAATTCACGTGTCGTGTAGCGCGGGTTATTCTCGATCAGTGTCTTGATTTGGTCATCATCAGTAGTAGAGGGTCTGCCCGAGCGTTCTTGGTCTTTAAGGTTAAAATCACCAGCTCTAAACTTAGCGAACCACTTACGTACGGTTCTTTCAGCTAAAGCGCCTTCTCCGTAAACAGAACATATCGAATTTGTTGCTTGTGAGGCATTTTTGCCTTTCCGGTAATAGAAAAGCATCAAGTGTCTAAAATGTTCTTTGTTTTCTTCCATCTTCAAAAGAGTACAAAACTGACACGAATCAATTTATCTGAAACAACTGTTTTCCTAAAGATGCGTTGAAATGTCACCTTTAAGTATATATAAATCGTATGTTTTCAATAACATTGATATATTCAGACATGTTCCAACGCCATCTATTAAAAATCGGCACGAACTTTCCGGACGACCCAATACAATATACTTACTCGAGAAATAAGATTCGAGATAAGACATTTCCATACCTTTTAATATTTCTTGTAGAGTATTGCACTTATTCATTGTAAAGAACAGAAACACTTTCCCGGTTTTCGATTGCAACACATAAATATTGGCCGTTTTATGCAGATTTTACAAATTCTCTTAGAAGAATAGAATAAGATGTCTTTTAGATCTCACAATATTCTTAAATCAAGAATATTTTGAACTTGCTAGAAATTTTTATCTAAATCCTTCTGGGAAAATTAATGAATAGCACCAAGATTATTTAAATCTAGATTTTCGAATTTTCTATTCGAGATTAAAATATGCTTCTTTTCAATAATAAATATGATTGTCGCTATAGCGATCTTCTTTTATGATAGATTAAAGAGTAATAGCATTAAGTCCAGAGATCTTTTCTGTGGGTGTACGTACGCATCCGCGCGAGTATGCGAGCCGCATTTGCTGCTCGGCGCGGGCGAGTTCCATCGCTTGCACCAGCGAAGCGGATTGCAACCGCGTTCGTACCGTTTCGTTGCTTTTTGACAGAGACACCTATATACTGACGTGTCTCTGGGAGAGTTGAGGCTTGTTGCATAAGCGGTGCGTTAATGAGTGAATTTATGATTAATTGTGAACGTCGCGACATGTCTTCTTCCCACGCGAGAATTCTTCGTTATCGATGTAGAGAGATAAAAATGTTGTTACGTATAATGCATGATACTACACCCTCAGAAAGGATTTCTGATAACAAGACGAAAAATATTCTTCACTAATTTAATCGTATTACAAGTATAAAAAATATGAGAATAAAACAATTTTTTATTTAAATCAGTAATTTCGATTCTTCTCTCTCGAATTAAATAGGATTGTTTTACTGTCTTGAGACAAGAGTAACATGTACACATTTATGCTTATATATTCTTGTATGCAGAATAATTTGATATTAGCGCCACTTTATAGTAGGCTTTGTCGATGTCGACGCATCATTTTCTCACAGTCGCTCGTCGACTCGGCGCTTCTGCGTCCTTTATTCGGATAAAACGGCCAATATTTATGTGTTGCAATCGAAAATCGGGAAAGTGTTTCTGTTATTTACAATGAATAAGTGCAATACTCTACAAGAAATATTAAAAGACATGGAAATGTAAGTAAGTATATACAATATACTTACTCGAGAAATAAGATTCGAGATAAGACATTTCCATACCTTTTAATATTTCTTGTAGAGTATTGCACTTATTCATTGTAAATAACAGAAACACTTTCCCGGTTTTCGATTGCAACACATAAATATTGGCCGTTTTGTGCAGATTCTACAAATTCTCTTAGAAGAATAGAATAAGATGTCTTTGAGATCTCACAATATTCTTAAATCAAGAATATTTTGAACTTGCTACAAATTTTTATCTAAATCCTTCTGGGAAAATTAATGAATAGCACCAAGATTATTTAAATCTAGATTTTCGAATTTTCTATTCGAGATTAAAATATGTTTCTTTTCAATAATAAATATGATTGTCGCTATAGCGATCTTATTTTATGATAGATTAAAGAGTAGTAGCATTAAGTCCAGAAATCTTTTCTGTGGGTGTACCATTGTTTTCTGCAATCTTTCGCCAACACTCTGACAGTATTTGTACGTCTCTATTACTAAAGATGGCCGGAGAACGAAGTTGTTTAGACCGAGCGAATTTTCTAATAGTGCACACGTTTTGTAATGATCGAAACGAGTGATAATCTGATGGAGCAATGTCAAGAAAATACTCTGTATATGCAATAGAGGATCTTAGATTAGCTCTATAAATTTTTGCTACATTTGCATTGGAGCCTAGCGCTGTCGTGATGGAAGACAATATTATTCCGATTGGCCTAAATTGGACAAAACTTTGTCTCAATTGCTGTCTCCAAATTGTCCGATTGTTCACGACGCTTATCGGAATTGATCGTTTTGTCAACGGAGAGTAACTTTTAAATAATATTCCGAAAATGCAAGTCTTTGGTCTTTGGCATGACCACGTTAACTTTTCTGCTTTAAAACTTGTTATCGTTCTCGCATTGTTGTATTGGACCAATTTCGTTTCCCATCACTAATCGATCCAGAAACGGATCGATTTTTAATCGACACAGCAAGGAATTCGCCATAGGAACTCGGGGCTTTAAATTGTGTACAAGTTTTGCTAAATGCCGTGATGTAATCAGTCTATCAATGTTTAACCCCTCAGCAACTCCACTTGTGCTGGAATTCGTGAACTTGTAAAATGCAATATCGTACTTACAATATCATTATCAACGCTAGAGAGACGATCGGAGGGCTGGTCTTCGAGATTAAAATCAGCTCGTTAAATTTTGCGAATCATCTTTCGTAAATTGGAACCACTACGGCACTCTCTTCAAACACGTCGCAAATGTTTTTCGCAATGTTCGAAATGCCTGTTCCCCTCTGAACTCGTACATCATAATTATTACGCAAATGGACTCTATCAATATTCATTTTCAATTTTATTTCAAAACAGCTAAACTAATCCAAATCAAAGCAAGTTTTAAAATGACAGCTGAGAATATAATCTTTCCAACGATATATAATACACATTAGTATGTGAGAATATAATTGTTAGTACTGTCATAAAATTGAATCGATTAAAATCGATTAATGTCTATTAAAAATCCATTGTTTGCTCATTCAACTTTTTTTTCGCGGTTTTTCAGCAAGACTCAAGAACCGCTCAGACAAGCGCGAGTAAATTTAGAGTTTATGCTTAAGTTCATCGTCGCGTGAGTTACAACTTCCTTCATACTTTGATTACCCAGGGACGTAATCGGTCACATCACGACGAGCCCCAAAAATCCCAAGCTTGAGTCTTGAAAACTGCTCCGAAATTTACGATCGTCCGCTGCGGCCTGCGAGGCTCCAGGAACTTCGTCCAAAGACGAGCGCGATCGTTCAGATGCTCGATAAGAGTTTTCGACCGGATGGACATCATTAGCATAATGCCGCCAATGACCGGGTGTTGGTTTACGGGTCTCCGCGGCGGATAATGACTCTCGGAATCCAGGATGTTTCGCGAAACGCCGCTGGGACGTTTTCCTAAAAAAAAACGCCGCAACGGGCGGGATTTATTATTAGCCGGCTCCCAATTATTTTAATCACCGGTCGAGTTAGCGTCGTATTCACCTGCCGCGATGAATAATCATATCGTGTTGCACACCCACGGCGGCCGGCAATCGTAGAACGCGATTATTATAGCGCAGCCACGTTACGTAATACTGGTCGCCTTAATTATTGAACGCACATCAGCCGCGACTATCGGGTTTAGTGATTTGCCACTTACGCGGATTGTCGTCACGGACACGTCGAGAGACGTGAACGTGCTCGAGATTGTTATTTCGGACAGGCAATGACAACCGCAAATCGGATTTGAGTCCGTCGCACGGCGGTATCGGCGATATTATGCGCCGCACACACCGTTAAAAATTGTGCGTCCATGTGTTAAAATTTTCTTGTGTCGCCATGTTTTGATTACTACTTCAATGTAAAATTAACATACAACTGATATGTTATTATTTTTATAACAATTTTATATGTTAACTTCATAGCTTAACATTTTGTGTATGTCTCTTAGAAATGGAATATTATTTCAAATGCTTTTAAGAATAATTTTAAACAATCAACATGTCACAAAGTCAGTTTAACATTCTAAAAGAAGTTAAAGTAAATCTTCAAATAATCATGAACTTTGACGTATAAAATAATCAAATTTACTAAAATTAAATGTTTCTATCAAAAATAATTTAAGGTGAAATAATTACTATCGTGTGTTAATATAACATAAAAAGTAAATGTTCATATCGTACGAACGAAAATGTTCTATCAACTTTTCCGATGAGTCATTGTAACTTCTCTTCCATGTAGTTTTCAATTACTTTGTACGTTATTTTTACATCACACTTAAAGTTACAATAACAAAAATAAATGTAAAGTATTGTGTTAATTACTTAACATTTCTAGTTTGTCAAGAAGTAACACATGACGAATGAGTTACTTTGACTTAAAATTTAGAGTGGACTTTCTGGGACATGCAAAAAATGTTAAAATTAACATTTTATTTTTTACTGTGTAAAAGGCAAGGCATATGAGACGTGGCACATTTCAATACACCGTTAAAAATTGTACGTCCATGTGTTAAAATTTTCTTGTGTCGCCATGTTTTGATTACTACTTCAATGTAAAATTAACATACAACTGATATGTTATTATTTTTATAAGTTAACTTCATAACTTAACATTTTGTGTATGTCTCTTAGAAATGGAATATTATTTCAAATGCTTTTAAGAATAATTTTAAACAATCAACATGTCACAAAGTCAGTTTAACATTCTAAAAGAAGTTAAAGTAAATCTTCAAATAATCATGAACTTTGACGTATAAAATAATCAAATTTACTAAAATTAAATGTTTCCATCAAAAATAATTTAAGTTGAAATAATTACTATCGTGTGTTAATATAACATAAAAAGTAAATGTTCATATCGTACGAACGAAAATGTTCTATCAACTTTTCCGATGAGTTATTGCAACTTCTCTTCCATGTAGTTTTCAATTACTTTGTATGTTATTTTTACATCACACTTAAAGTTACAATAACAAAAATAAATGTAAAGTGTTGTGTTAATTACTTAACATTTCTAGTTTGTCAAGGAGTAACACATGACGAATGAGTTACTTTGACTTAAAATTTAGAGTGGACTTTCTGGGACATGCCAAAAATGTTAAAATTAACATTTTATTTTTTACTGTGTAAAAGGCAAGGCATATGAGACGTGGCACATTTCAATACACCGTTAAAAATTGTGCGTCCATGTGTTAAAATGTTCTTGTGTTGCCACGTTTTGATTACTACTTCAATGTAAAATTAACATACAACTGATATGTTATTATTTTTATAAGTTAACTTCATAACCTAACATTTTGTGTATGTCTCTTAGAAATGGAATATTATTTCAAATGCTTTTAAGAATAATTTTAAACAATCAACATGTCACAAAGTCAGTTTAACATTCTAAAAGAAGTTAAAGTAAATCTTCAAATAATCATGAACTTTGACGTATAAAATAATCAAATTTACTAAAATTAAATGTTTCCATCAAAAATAATTTAAGTTGAAATAATTACTATCGTGTGTTAATATAACACAAAAAGTAAATGTTCATATTGTACGAACGAAAATGTTCTATCAACTTTTCCGATGAGTTATTGCAACTTCTCTTCCATGTAGTTTTCAATTACTTTGTATGTTATTTTTACATCACACTTAAAGTTACAATAACAAAAATAAATGTAAAATATTATATTAATTACTTAACATTTCTAGTTTGTCAAGGAGTAACACATGACGAATGAGTTACTTTAACTTAAAATTTAGAGTGGACTTTCTGGGACATGCCAAAAATGTTAAAATTAACATTTTATTTTTTACTGTGTAAAAGGCAAGGCATATGAGACGTGGCACATTTCAATACACCGTTAAAAATTGTGCGTCCATGTGTTAAAATGTTCTTGTGTTGCCATGTTTTGATTACTACTTCAATGTAAAATTAACATACAACTGATATGTTATTATTTTTATAACAATTTTATATGTTAACTTCATAACTTAACATTTTGTGTATGTCTCTTAGAAATGGAATATTATTTGAAATGCTTTTAACACAATAATTTTAAACAATCAACATGTCACAATGTCAGTTTAACATTCTAAAAGAAGTTAAAGTAAATCTTCAAATAATCATGAACTTTGACGTATAAAATAATCAAATTTACTAAAATTAAATGTTTCCATCAAAAATAATTTAAGTTGAAATAATTACTATCCTGTGTTAATATAACATAAAAAGTAAATGTTCATATCGTACGAACGAAAATGTTCTATCAACTTTTCTGATGAGTCATTGTAACTTCTCTTCCATGTAGTTTTCAATTACTTTGTATGTTATTTTTACATCACACTTAAAGTTACAATAACAAAAATAAATGTTAAGTATTGTGTTAATTACTTAACATTTCTAGTTTGTCAAGAATTAACACATGACGAATGAGTTACTTTGACTTAAAATTTAGAGTGGACTTTCTGGGACATGCAAAAAATGTTAAAATTAACATTTTATTTTTTAATGTGCACGTCGCATTATTTATTAACGTTTCGGAACGATGAACTTTTTCGAAGCGCCGCGTCATGAGTGACTTATTGGTAATGTGCGAAACCGAGGAAAAGTGTTGCTGCTGGCCCGGGCCGCCGGGAAAAATAATGTACAAATGCGCGACGTGTATCGTACCGCAAATCGGAAGAATCAATTAACGAACGCTGATTCCCCCGAATAAATTGTACACAATTTATTAGCTCCGACGTCTGCCTTTATTTTTATCAGGCGATACGCACGCACGCGCGCGCGAGAGAGAGCGATCGTCAAAATAGTTTAATAATTAAAAATGCAACGTCAAAGCTAGTTGCAGAATATCCGTAACAGCGTATCACGAACAATTGCAGATGCAATTAAAAATTGCGGAGTCCGCCTCGAAATGTACGCGAGCGAGCGAGCGAATCAGGACGGATATTTCGCGGCACGCGGGGACAAGCGTGCGTGCGCTCGCGCGCGTTCCGCTAGTTAATAAATTACAATAATAGGACGGGTCGTTAAAGAGAGGAGAGAATTTCCTTGGATAATGAAGAATACTAATGACGCGCCGATCGACCGGGCCTGGCATGACGAGGTACCCCGAAAACATTGTGTCGACGAGATACGTAATTAAAGTAATATTTGGGCTCGCGTAATTATAGTTGATTATTCCGGCGATGGCGGCGACCGGCCGGCGGAAGCGGCGGAGCTCAATAAGATACGCATGCTTGGTTAACATTATGTCACATCGCCGAATTACGTCCCACGGTTCCATTAGCCGAGTTGGAATAAAGTTGCCGATCGATCGAAAGTTGCATCAGCGTTGCACGTTGTACAAACTGATCGCGCCAAGTTTCCACCAGTAAAACCCGGACGATCATGAATAATAAAGCGCGCGAGCGAGCGCGCGTCATGGATATTAACCGCGCCTTGTATTTAGAAACAAATTTTATTATGCGTGTATAAATATATCGACGATTTATTCCCTTCCCTCGATTCACACCATCGACACCGACGGCTCGACGCTCGAGTGAAAAAGATCCGCGCGACCTAAACCGCGCGTGTTACACGCGGGTGTTCTTGCTGCCGAATGTTCGAACGCGGCGCTTATGCATGAAACGCATTAAAACGTAAATTGATAGACTGGCACATCGCACCGGGGGAGTAATCTCGAAAGTTATGGACCTCGTAATTTGCCCCGGCCTTACTTAAATTCATAATGAGACGCATTTAAAGCAGCTGCCGGTAATCACTGCGATTAAAACGTCTTTAAGCGCATACCGAAGCGCGAGTTGCCTCGAGATGCTTGCCCGCTTGGTCCGGTAAGAAAAAGCAAGAAAGAAGAAATTGCACGCGCGCACACGCGCGTCGCGATACGGAGGAATTTAAAGCGCGTGACGAGAAGCGCGACAAACATTTGATTCTTGATTTTGATTTTGTTTTTTTTCATTTAATCGCACGCCCGCGTGTGCAAAAGCTACCGGCTGTCGGAGAGCCGCGGAGGAATCTATGATGACGGTAATTTCTGGCCGTGCATTTTTTCCTCATTTCCAAACGGCATCCCCCTCGGCCAATAATTCTTTCAGGAGTCATTAATCATGTTATATGCGCACAAATCGCTCGATCGCACATCACTTGGCCGTCCATACATAACGGAAACCGATTGACATTAACGCGATAAATCCTAAAAGATATACAGGTGGCCCATTTTAATTTATACAGTCGATTTTTTGAAAAACTAAAAGAGATACGAAAAAATGTTTCAGACAGACATGTCACGATTTCGAGGGGGACATAAGATGATACCATTGGTTTGACCTTGAATAGTCGTTTGAAGGTCACGCGAAGATCACCTTCAATTTCTTAAATTGAAACCCCAACTTTTTATTGCAGATTCTTATTCTCCATCGAAAAGTAAGTAACTTTTGTCTGAAACATTTTTCCGAAAAATGTCATCTTATGTCCTTAAAATGTCCTCAAAACTCATCTTGAAGATCATTTTAAGGACATAAGATGACATTTTTCGGAAAAATGTTTCAGACAAAAGTTACTTACTTTTCGATGGAGAATAAGAATCTGCAATAAAAAGTTGGGGTTTCAATTTAAGAAATTGAAGGTGACCTTCAAACGACTATTCAAGGTCAAACCAATGGTATCATCTTATGTCCCCCTCGAAATCATGACATGTCTGTCTGAAACATTTTTTCGTATCTCTTTTAGTGTTTCAAAAAATCGACTGTATAAATTAAAATGGGCCACCCTGTATATGTATATCCAAACACCCGCGCGCGTAATTCTATTTTTGCGAAGCTACGAGGTACATCGTCGTGCATTTTCGATTTCACGCGGAAAGTTGATTGATTAAACCTCGAACGCTAAGGAGATTTGCGTCGGGCTAATTTTCGTCGACTAGTTTGGAACGTTCTTTTTTCGAGTCTGTTGCAAAATCCGAATTGCCAATGAGTGCGGTCGCATTTACGCTCGTAATGCGACGCGACGTCGAATAATAATATCGAATTGCGCGCCGTGCACGGTCGTCATTCAGTTATTTGCGCACACGTCGCGTAATACGCGGCGTTATTGCAAAAAGGCTTAGCGCGGTAAGGGAGAGGGATGGAGAAAACATTTTTCGAGAGCGCCGCGGAAACCTCGCGGACGTGGGTGTTTTTTTAAAAAGACGCGCCTGAAAATTGATTATCGCGTTCGATCGATCCGGTATCAAATTCTACAAGTATAATTGCAATCAAAACGAAGCTGCACTGATATAACACGCTGGCCGCGTTTCCGACAATTATTTCTCTATCCATTTCCTATCGCCAAAACCACGATATTCTCGAGGAATCCGATATATTCAATTAACACTGCGCCGCACTTCCACTTGCAAATCTACCGCGTTCTACGTGGCGAATCGGTAATTCTTTCCCAGGCTCCCATGTTTTCCATGCTGCAGCCCAAAGGTTGCAATACCGTCAACATCGAATTGCTGTTGTTCGCGCTGCGCGCTGGGCACGATCAAATTATTCGCTTCGGGGTTTCAAGTCATCCCACGGCCTAATCAATAGAACGCAAAAAGGGACGCGGTCCCATTAACACCGTGAAACGCAAGTTCGATTATTCCGTACGTAATAACGGCGCGCTCACCGCCTAAGCTCCGCAAATAAAGCGATCACGCCCGCCCCAGTGATGAGCGAATTCGCGCAACGCCCCCGATATAGGCAGCGGCCTAATATTTACGCGAGTCCGTGAGGCGAGCACCCTTTTCCTCCCCCCTCCTGCCGCGCGACACCGTGTACCTCGGAGACCCCGTGGGGGCGCGGCCGGTTCGAAAAAGCATTTTTTTCCGCCGGACGAAAATTCCTTACCCCGATAAATCACGATTATTTGACCGAGGCTTCCCCGGGCGGGCAGTATATTTTACTTACAAAGTCACACGTTGGATCACGCGAGTGCGCGGCGCGGACGCGTGCGCGCGCGCGGGCACAAGCGAGCGAGCGCTTTTTTGCTCCACTGCCGGGTATTACATTTTTAAATGGTTTTTACGTTTTGAATAGCAATGGGGGTGCGCTTCGCTCGGCATACCTTTACGTACCCACGCGCCCCCGTGCCACCCCAACCGGCCGGCACGTTACGAACTATCTCCGTCTCACCCCTCTCGTCCCTCTTGGCACCCCCGCGCCACTCGCCCTCGCACCCACCGTCCTCCCTAACGTCGCTTGCGCCCAACCCCCTCACCCCCGCCCGTGTTCGGTGTCAGCCGGCAGGTTTTTCGCGGTGGGCACGATATCGTTGTGTCAGACGGGCGCCGGCCTCATTTGCGAGGCTTTCGCCGGAACTTCGCGGCCAAGAATTATAATTAAGATCCCGCACCTCCGACGTTCAACCCTCCTCCGCCTCCTCCACCCGTCCGTCCGTCCGTCCCCCCCAAGCCGCTCGACGGGCGCTCACCTTCCGTGATATTACATTCCATTCCGAGCTGGATCAATCCTTTAATGGCCGGAAGTTTAATTTGTGCGCCGCTACAAAATAATCGCGAATTGCGCTGGCGAGCGAGCCGTGGAAGCGTGACCCGTCGTCTCGGAGGGTTTATTATTCATAAGGACTTATTATTGGACCGATTCCGCCGCGGTATCGGGCGTTATCGGGCGCGGCGCTCGAGAAAAATGAATATTAAACCGCACTCCCGCCCTCCAGTCCCTCTCCCCCCCCCGTTCCTCCGCTTTCTGCCTTTTGTCAGAGATCCCGTGCCCCGCGTTACATTTGGCGTGGACGGTGTTTCTTTGCAAGTGAGAATGCGCCACCGAGTTTGAAGCGCCGTCGAACAGGTCGAAGAGGTGGAATTCTTGCGCGCGGCCCCTTTCGCACCGATCTAAGTACGTGTGTGCGGCTCGTATTCGCTGTTTCTCTAATAATAATAACATTATTATACGTAACGTGTTTTATTAGGGGTGTGATTTAGTTTTGAGGGTTTTTTTGCTCAAAAACGCATGTATTTAAATATGATAATGAATGAATACCTTCATCAAAATATTTTCCTTCGTTTTCTACAGGGTGTCCGGGGTTTTAACCGACAAACTGCGGGAGCATATTCTATTAGTGGAAATAAGAAAAAATTCTTATATCGAGTTTGCTTAGAAATGCTTTATTACGAAGTTATAAACCAATATTGGAAAGAAATATGAGATAAGTAACAACGGATTTTTTCACAAAAATATAAATTATGTACGCAATGATTTAGTGACGCATTTCAAAATGTTGTCCTTGCACATCGATACAAGCTAGACATCGACGTAGTACAGAATTTGTTACAGTACGACATTCCTGAAAATTTTGTTGCATCTCAGTAACTGAATTAGTAATTCGTTGCTTTAAATTTTCAAGCGAGATTACTTCTGTACTGTAAACTTTATTTTTTAAAGTTGCCCATAAATAAAAATCAAGAGGCTTTAAATCGGGCGATCTTGGAGGCCAGAAAACCGGTCCTCCTCGATCAATCCACCTATGAGCGTAATGTTCGTCTAACCAGTTTCTAACTTGTCTAGCGTAGTGCGATGGACAACCGTCTAACTGTATCCAGCTGTTTTGGCGAAACTGCAGTGGCACATTTTCCATCAAAATTGGTAAATCGTTTGACAGGAATCTTCGAAAAGATTCTCCGTTCAATCGGTCAGATAAAAAGAACGGACCAATAAGCCGGTCATGAAGCATACCCGTCCAAACATTACATCGAAATTCGTGTTGAAAGTTTCTTCGTCTGGTAGTATGTGGATTATTATGAGCCCATACATGGCTATTATGAGAATTGAATATGCCTCGTCTTGTACAGGTCGCTTCATCTGTCCATAATATCATTGATGAGAAAAGATTGTCCCTTTCTACTGCATTCACATACCAGTTACAAAATTCGACTCGTTTCTGATGATCGATTGGAAGTCATTCTTGTACAGGTGTGTAATGATATGCGAATCTGTCATCAGCACGCAATGTTCTCCAAATAGTGTTTCGCGATATCTGCAGTTGAGCTGAAGCACGTCGAACACTTTGTGTAGGAGTATTATCAAAAAGATTTAAGATTCTTTCCGAGCGTCGTCGGTGTCTTAGAGCTGAACGAACATCGTCATATTCATTCATAGGTCGAAATGAACCCAAATTACGTAATTGCAAATGGGTATTACTAAACACAGAACTATCTGGTACTCTCCTGTTAGGAAATCTACGTTGATATTCTCGTACGGCAGCTCGTGCATTTCCGTCACAGAATCCGTACACGAAATGAATATCAGTGTATTCCTAATTTGAAAACACTTTTGGCATTCTGATAGTAATTGTTAGTTCACACGACGAGTGAAATCTAACGGCTACTGTTGTGAAAGTAACAATCATACTGAACCGTTTCAACATAGTGAACATGAATACATGTGAACATCTTCGACCTTCCAAATTCTATACTATGTTCCGTTGTTACTTATCTCATATTTCTTTTCAATATTGGTTTATAACTTTGTAATAAAGCATTTCTAAGCAAACTCGATATAAGAATTTTTTCTTATTTCCACTAGTAGAATATGCTCCCGCAGTTTGTCGGTTAAAACCCGGGACACCCTGTATAACTTTTTCCCATCTTTCTGGCAAGAGATGGATTCCACCACGATAAAATGACTCTTCTTTTCAGTTGATCCATTCGTCGACGAATTTTCGCACTTCTTCGAAAGTATGAAAGTGTGTGTCCTCTGAAGCGTGTTGCATCCACCGGAACAAATAATAATCGCATGGAGAATACGCGGGGTGCGGTAAGACTTGCCATTCAAGCTCTAATAGTGTTTCTTTCACCGACAACGCAACGCGAGGTCGAGCGTTGTCACGAAGAAGAATCACTTTCCGTCGTTTACTCGCAATTGGTGGTCGTTTTTGGTCCAATGCTTGCTTCAACTTGTACAATTGGTGTCGATAACGATCAGCCGTGACAGTCTCGTGCGGATTTAACAGCTCATAGTACACTGTCCCACCAAATACAGAGCATTACTTTTCAACCGTGAATATTGCGTCTCGGAGTGGATGTTGATGGTTCACCTCTGGATCCACCCATGATTTTCTGCGTTTCGGATTATCAAAATAGATCCACTTTTCATCCCCAGTAACAATCCGAGACAAGACTCTTCTTTTTTTGCCTGGCGATCAACGAAATGCAAATGTTCAAATGGCACTTTCCGATAATTGATGTCGAACCCATTTCCCTTCCTTCTGAATTTTCCCCATTTCATGTAAATGTTTGGCAACTGTTGTACGATCAACATTTAATGCTCTGGCAAGAGATGGATTCCACCACGATAAAATGACTCTTCTTTTCAGTTGATCCATTCGTCGACGAATTTTCGCACTTCTTCGAAAGTATGAAAGTGTGTGTCCTCTGAAGCGTGTTGCATCCACCGGAACAAATAATAATCGCATGGAGAATACGCGGGGTGCGGTAAGACTTGCCATTCAAGCTCTAATAGTGTTTCTTTCACCGACAACGCAACGCGAGGTCGAGCGTTGTCACGAAGAAGAATCACTTTCCGTCGTTTACTCGCAATTGGTGGTCGTTTTTGGTCCAATGCTTGCTTCAACTTGTACAATTGGTGTCGATAACGATCAGCCGTGACAGTCTCGTGCGGATTTAACAGCTCATAGTACACTGTCCCACCAAATACAGAGCATTACTTTTCAACCGTGAATATTGCGTCTCGGAGTGGATGTTGATGGTTCACCTCTGGATCCACCCATGATTTTCTGCGTTTCGGATTATCAAAATAGATCCACTTTTCATCCCCAGTAACAATCCGAGACAAGACTCTTCTTTTTTTGCCTGGCGATCAACGAAATGCAAATGTTCAAATGGCACTTTCCGATAATTGATGTCGAACCCATTTCCCTTCCTTCTGAATTTTCCCCATTTCATGTAAATGTTTGGCAACTGTTGTACGATCAACATTTAATGCTCTGGCAAGAGATGGATTCCACCACGATAAAATGACTCTTCTTTTCAGTTGATCCATTCGTCGACGAATTTTCGCACTTCTTCGAAAGTATGAAAGTGTGTGTCCTCTGAAGCGTGTTGCATCCACCGGAACAAATAATAATCGCATGGAGAATACGCGGGGTGCGGTAAGACTTGCCATTCGAGCTCTAATAGTGTTTCATTCACTGACAACGCAACGCGAGGTCGAGCGTTGTCACGAAGAAGAATCACTTTCCGTCGTTTACTCGCAATTGGCGGTCGTTTTTGGTCCAATGCGTGCTTCAACTTGTACAATTGGTGTCGATAACGATCAGCCGTGACAGTCTCATGCGGATTTAGTACATTATCCCACCAAATACAGAGCATTACTTTTGAACCGTGAATATTGCGTCTCGGAGTGGATGTTGATGGTTCGCCTGGATCCACCCATGATTTTCTGCGTTTCGGATTATCAAAATAGATCCACTTTTCATCCCCAGTAACAATCCGAGACAAGACTCTTCTTTTTTTGCCTGGCGATCAACGAAATGCAAATGTTCAAATGGCACTTTCCGATAATTGATGTCGAACCCATTTCCCTTCCTTCTGAATTTTCCCCATTTCATGTAAATGTTTGGCAACTGTTGTACGATCAACATTTAATGCTCTGGCAAGAGATGGATTCCACCACGATAAAATGACTCTTCTTTTCAGTTGATCCATTCGTCGACGAATTTTCGCACTTCTTCGAAAGTATGAAAGTGTGTGTCCTCTGAAGCGTGTTGCATCCACCGGAACAAATAATAATCGCATGGAGAATACGCGGGGTGCGGTAAGACTTGCCATTCGAGCTCTAATAGTCTTTCATTCACTGACAACGCAACGCGAGGTCGAGCGTTGTCACGAAGAAGAATCACTTTCCGTCGTTTACTCGCAATTGGCGGTCGTTTTTGGTCCAATGCTTGCTTCAACTTGTACAATTGGTGTCGATAACGATCAGCCGTGACAGTCTCATGCGGATTTAGTACATTATCCCACCAAATACAGAGCATTACTTTTGAACCGTGAATATTGCGTCTCGGAGTGGATGTTGATGGTTCGCCTGGATCCACCCATGATTTTCTGCGTTTCGGATTATCAAAATAGATCCACTTTTCATCCCCAGTAACAATCCGAGACAAAAGACTCTTCTTTTTTGCCTGGCGATCAACGAAATGCAAATGTTCAAATGGCACTTTCCGATAATTGATGTCGAACCCATTTCCCTTCCTTCTGAATTTTCCCCATTTCATGTAAATGTTTGGCAACTGTCGTACGATCAACATTTAATGCTCTGGCAAGTTCTGAAGTGGATCGTGTTGGATTTTCGTGCAATAATGCTTGCAAATCTGCATTTTCAAGCTTTCTTGGTTGTCCCGAGCGTTCTTTGTCCTTCACGCGTCTTAATTGATGGGGCAGAATCACCATAAGTTTCCGCAAGAATTCTATAACCGTCAGCCGCAGTTTTCTTTTGATTAAAAAACAAAAGCAACGCATGTCGAAAATGCTGTTTCGGAAGTTGCATTTTTACGATGATATAAACACGACTGTTATTGCATCTATTGCTATAATGCTACTAAATGTCATGGATAATGTCAACACCGTAAGAAAGAACAGTTATCGGAAACAAACTGACACTACAGCCATCTGTTGCAAAACCCTCAAAACTAAATCACACCCTAATACATTTCTCGCTGTTTAAATAATACCGATGCGCCCCCACGGGCGCTGCCGGCTGATCGAACGTGAAGTTTCCAAATTTCGCTGTACGTTTCGCGAGCTGGAGCTCGGGGAGCTTCGCGGGCATTATGCGCTCTCGTTATTAGGAACGGGAAACCGGCGTACTCGGGAAGTGTAAATAAATTTCGCCGCGGGGTGCGGGCAGGAAGAAATAAAACCGCGCGCGGGCGTCTGCGCCCGCTGACAACGCGCGTTTAAAAACATCGGGCGCACTTCAAATAATGAACGGGCGCCTCGCGCAAATGCCACCCGCGATTTTGCATCGCCGCGAAGGGGAGATCTGCGCGCGCGCGCGCGTCCGGGATGTTTTTCTCGAAGTCGCGGTGGTAATTTCGCGGCACGATTCGCGCCCGTCGAAAGTTATCCGTTTGATTCGTTACCGGCGAAACGAGCGGCGCTCGCCATCGTGCTCGCTGAAATGCAAAACGTTTTCGTATCACTACGCCCGGAGTCGAGATACATTTTTTTCAAAGCAAGTCCCGCACCGTATCAGCGAGGGCCGCGCGGGGTCGGGGGAGGGTTGGAAGAGAGGCTGGGTGGAGAAGGATGGCGTGCGGGAAGAGAGAGAGAGAGAGAGAGCGGAGGGGAAGAGAAAGGACGAGAGGAAATGAGAGGCAGAGAGAGAAAGGGAGTGCCCCCATATGAAACCGTTATCTGCACCGATTCAGCAATATTTTTACATTTACTGCACCCCTCCCCCTCCGCGCTCCCAGCACCAGCCCCGTCCAGCTTCCCCCTTGTCCGTAACCCTCTCTACGGCCATAGCCCTTAATCTGAAACCCGCAACCTAACGAATGTACGAGTACAGCGCGGCTTACATCGAATGCGGCAGTTTCCCGCGTACATACATGCAAACATACTCTGAACACTTTAGACGCCGTTTGTCATTATTACGAATTCAGTCGCGCGCGCGAGCGCGGAGCAGTGTTTTTCCCAGTTTTTGATTTTCGCCCCACGTGAAAATGGTATCCGGGCTCAACACGCGCAGATCAGCTCGAGGTATCGCGGTGCCGAGATTTAACGAACGCACGAACGAATCGACGCGCATAGATGAGCACGTGTTCGCTCGTACCTCGAGTGGCGGATCGGTGCTCCGTATTTCGATACCTCGTGTAAAAGTAATGTATACCGGGGGAGAAGAAAACAGGGAGTGCATTATTGCCCGCGCTTATGATTAATAAGTAATTCGGCGCGCAGCCGGCTGGAAGCGAACGTCGCTGCAGATTTCGTCCGACCACTCGCCGTTTCGCGACTTTGCTAATCATTTTGCAACGACGTTTGCCGCGTCGCGAATGCGAGGTGCGCTATTATTTATTGGGTCATTAAGTATGAAACTTTACAAATAGAACATAAACTTTTGCATTTTTTGGCACATGGACATGATTTATTTTCAATCGAAGTATGCGCCCATGTTATCTACACACTTCTGCCATTTTAGTGGTAGTTGGTCTATGCCTCTACTATAGAAGCCACGAGTACGGGAATCGATGAAGTCGCGGAAGGCTGTTTCGACTGCCTGTTGAGAATTGAAGAATTTCCCCACCAAGAAGCTGTCCAAATTTCGGAAGAAGTGATAGTCGGTAGGTGATAGATCTGGTGAATATGGTGGATGACGGAGAGTTTCCAATTCCAACTCCTGTAGCTTTGCCACGGTCAGTCGTGCAGTGTGCGATCGAGCATTATCATGCAACAGGATTGGCATTGACCGATTGACCGATTTCGGTTGTTTAATAGCAAGTTGTTGCATCATTTCGTCCAGTTGCTTGCAATATACTTCAGCCGTTATCGATGTACCAGGTTTCATAAAGTTGTAGTAGATAACACCTGGACCTGGACCACCAAACAGTCACCATAAGCTTCTTCTGTGTAATGTTGGGTTTCGCGTGAGGTCTCGGTGGTTCATCAGCGTTCGACCACTGATGTGAGCGTTTACGATTGTCGTAGAGTATCCACTTTTCATCGCAGGTCACAATTCGATTAAAAAAAGATTCATTTTTGTGACGGGAAAGCAAAGAAAGGGAAGCCTCTAGACGTTGCGCCTACTGCGCATCGGTCAATTCGTGCGGGACCCATTTGTCCAACTTCTTTATCTTACCAATTGCAGCTAAATGAACCAATATGGTGGGTATGGAAACATTGAATATCGATGCCAATTCACGTGTACTTTGAGATGGATCGGACTCTACTACGGCTCTCAAGTGATCATTATCCACCTTCGTCTTTGGTCTTCCACGTGGCTCATTGGCGAGGCTGAAATCTGCATCTCTGAAGTTTTTGAACCAATTGCCCACCGTTGCTTTAGTAGTTGAACCTTCACCAAATACAGCGTTGATATTACGAGCTGTCTCCGACCCTGTGGTTCCACGGCGGAACTCATATTCATAAATCACACGAATTTTGGACTTTTCCATAGTTCTATAAAAAAGAATCGACCAATAAAACTAATGAAGATATTTGAAGAAACAAATATGACATTTGAAGAGCGAACATATTGGGTCATTAAGTATGAAACTTTACAAATAGAACATAAACTTTTGCATTTTTTGGCACATGGACATGATTTATTTTCAATCGAAGTATGCGCCCATGTTATCTACACACTTCTGCCATTTTAGTGGTAGTTGGTCTATGCCTCTACTATAGAAGCCAGGAGTACGGGAATCGATGAAGTCGCGGAAAGCTGTTTCGACTGCCTGTTGAGAATTGAAGAATTTCCCCACCAAGAAGCTGTCCAAATTTCGGAAGAAGTGATAGTCGGTAGGTGATAGATCTGGTGAATATGGTGGATGACGGAGAGTTTCCAATTCCAACTCCTGTAGCTTTGCCACGGTCAGTCGTGCAGTGTGCGATCGAGCATTATCATGCAACAGGATTGGCATTGACCGATTGACCGATTTCGGTTGTTTAATAGCAAGTTGTTGCATCATTTCGTCCAGTTGCTTGCAATATACTTCAGCCGTTATCGATGTACCCGGTTTCATAAAGTTGTAGTAGATAACACCTGACCTGGACCACCAAACAGTCACCATAAGCTTCTTCTGTGTAATGTTGGGTTTCGCGTGATGTCTCGGTGGTTCATCAGCGTTCGACCACTGATGTGAGCGTTTACGATTGTCGTAGAGTATCCACTTTTCATCGCAGGTCACAATTCGATTAAAAAAAGATTCATTTTTGTGACGGGAAAGCAAAGAAAGTGAAGCCTCTAGACGTTGCGCCTACTGCGCATTGGTCAATTCGTGCGGGACCCATTTGTCCAACTTCTTTATCTTACCAATTGCAGCTAAATGAACCAATATGGTGGGTATGGAAACATTGAATATCGATGCCAATTCACGTGTACTTTGAGATGGATCGGACTCTACTACGGCTCTCAAGTGATCATTATCCACCTTCGTCTTTGGTCTTCCACGTGGCTCATTGGCGAGGCTGAAATCTGCATCTCTGAAGTTTTTGAACCAATTGCCCACCGTTGCTTTAGTAGTTGAACCTTCACCAAATACAGCGTTGATATTACGAGCTGTCTCCGACCCTGTGGTTCCACGGCGGAACTCATATTCATAAATCACACGAATTTTGGACTTTTCCATAGTTCTATAAAAAAGAATCGACCAATAAAACTAATGAAGATATTTGAAGAAACAAATATGACATTTGAAGAGCGAACATATTGGGTCATTAAGTATGAAACTTTACAAATAGAACATAAACTTTTGCATTTTTTGGCACATGGACATGATTTATTTTCAATCGAAGTATGCGCCCATGTTATCTACACACTTCTGCCATTTTAGTGGTAGTTGGTCTATGCCTCTACTATAGAAGCCAGGAGTACGGGAATCGATGAAGTCGCGGAAAGCTGTTTCGACTGCCTGTTGAGAATTGAAGAATTTCCCCACCAAGAAGCTGTCCAAATTTCGGAAGAAGTGATAGTCGGTAGGTGATAGATCTGGTGAATATGGTGGATGACGGAGAGTTTCCAATTCCAACTCCTGTAGCTTTGCCACGGTCAGTCGTGCAGTGTGCGGTCGAGCATTATCATGCAACAGGATTGGCATTGACCGATTGACCGATTTCGGTTGTTTAATAGCAAGTTGTTGCATCATTTCGTCCAGTTGCTTGCAATATACTTCAGCCGTTATCGATGTACCAGGTTTCATAAAGTTGTAGTAGATAACACCTGACCTGGACCACCAAACAGTCACCATAAGCTTCTTCTGTGTAATGTTGGGTTTCGCGTGATGTCTCGGTGGTTCATCAGCGTTCGACCACTGATGTGAGCGTTTACGATTGTCGTAGAGTATCCACTTTTCATCGCAGGTCACAATTCGATTAAAAAAAGATTCATTTTTGTGACGGGAAAGCAAAGAAAGTGAAGCCTCTAGACGTTGCGCCTACTGCGCATTGGTCAATTCGTGCGGGACCCATTTGTCCAACTTCTTTATCTTACCAATTGCAGCTAAATGAACCAATATGGTGGGTATGGAAACATTGAATATCGATGCCAATTCACGTGTACTTTGAGATGGATCGGACTCTACTACGGCTCTCAAGTGATCATTATCCACCTTCGTCTTTGGTCTTCCACGTGGCTCATTGGCGAGGCTGAAATCTGCATCTCTGAAGTTTTTGAACCAATTGCCCACCGTTGCTTTAGTAGTTGAACCTTCACCAAATACAGCGTTGATATTACGAGCTGTCTCCGACACCGTGGTTCCACGGCGGAACTCATATTCATAAATCACACGAATTTTGGACTTTTCCATAGTTCTATAAAAAAGAATCGACCAATAAAACTAATGAAGATATTTGAACAAACAAATATGACATTTGAAGAGCGAACATACATCTATCACACTAACCTAACCTGATACTGACGTCTGGCGCCAAATTTGAGATAACAAATGTTAAAGATGGCGCTTTTACATTTGTAAAGTTTCATACTTAATGACCCAATAGATGCTACGAACTGCGGTCGCGTAGCAGCGCCAGCCTCGCGAGGACAGTTGCGCGAGATTAATCGTATCGACCGACATCGATTTATTCATAGACCCAGTTTACGATGCTGGAACTGATTTTCGCGGTGCACGCGACGAGCACGGCTGAGTTGTCGAATCGAGGGTTCACGCGCAGTTGAACCGCTGAGTAGTCGTGAGTCACCTTAGAGCGCGCCAGTGGTGCTTCGCCCGACTCAGTGTGTAATCTCGAATTTTTAATCAAACCGGAAACGCTACACGAGCGATTAACGTCGAGTTCAGACTTGGCGAACGCACGTCTTTGGATTTCCACGCGGTCGATTTAGTATCTGCGGCTTTACGACGTCAACTTTTATTTGAAGATAATTAGAGTCTCGATAGGTCGCGGTGGCGAGCTCGAGAAAGGGCCAAGAAGAGAGAGAGAAAGATAGCGGGCGGCTCGAGTATGTTTAAAATGCAAATTATGATCCTCTTCGACATTAGCATTCGTCCGCTCGTCGCGAGGTCTCATTCGTCATCGTTCCGGAGTTAGGGTGAGAGCCGCTGTGACACGACGGAGGGTGCCCCCGCTGGCGCAGCCCTCGTATAATCCCACCCTTACAATTATCCCCGGCATTAAAAACACGATGTTAATTTCTGTGCGCAGCGCTCTCGCAGGGAACCCCTTCGATTCGATCGATTTGTAATTCCGCGCCTAAAGCCTCCGCCGTCTTGTTCGATAGGCGTCTACTGCAAACGATGAACTCTCGCAATATTCTGTACTTCGCCCGCCGGGATCATTATACCCGTACGCGCGGTCCGACATGACGCGACGCGACGAACAAATTGCTCTGTCCTATATATCCATCCCGTGCATTTTTTTCTCCTTTTTTTTAGCGCAGTCGTAAATAGCGAATTAATTAAATGCGCGTTCGACCTTCGACAAATTATTCGGCAAAAATTCGCTTCTCGCATTGATGGCTCTTTAACCAGCGGCGACGGCGAAAATTGTGTTGGCAACAGCGGCGCATTAAAAAATATAAAAATACGAAATCGATACTCGCGGAGCGCGCTGCCCCCCTCCTCCCCCCTCCGACCCCCCGTGCGTTTTGGCAAAAAAAAGAAGTAAAAAAAGGTGGGATACACGCGCGCATTAGCCTGCGTTTCTTCGATTTTCGGTAGGTTCTCGCGAGCGTCGGCGGTGTCTCGAGTGCATCTCTTGGCGAGCCCTTTCTCTCCTCTTCGCCTCTACACCCCGTCAACCGGGGGTCGCAGATGTCACGGAAAAAGGTTTATGCTCGCGTCTTGACCGTTGTTCGCTGTCGTTTTACAAGGGCATCTCCCCTGCGTCCCGTGCGTGCCCAAGTGGCCCGGACGCATAACACAGTCGTACGCGATGGCGGTTCGGGAGTAAGGGGGTGGTAGTATAATTAGGGGCTTGAAGGGGCGGCTACCAAGGGGGAGAGGAGGTAGAAGAGGCTGACAGATGTGGGAGCATTGTTTTATGGGGAGACCCCTCCGCGCGCCTCTCAACCCTGCTTCCTTCGCCTCTTCTTTCTCCCTCTTTCCTCCTCCCTGTCCCTGCTCGCTCTGTCTGCACCCCATGGCGTGCTGTGATTTGGAATAGGCACCGCGCGAATTCGTGAATCCGACAGCGAGATACGCGAAGCGGATTCGCGGGAGGGTGCGCGCTCGGCTAACTGACTGAATGACTGGATGACTACACAGTAAAAAATAAAATGTTAATTTTAACATTTTTGGCATGTCCCAGAAAGTCCACTCTAAATTTTAAGTTAAACTAACTCATTCGTCATGTGTTACTTCTTGACAAACTAGAAATGTTAAGTAATTAACACAATACTTAACATTAATTTTTGTTATTGTAACTTTAAGTGTGATAAAAAATAACATACAAAGTAATTGAAAACTACATGGAAGAGAAGTTACAATGACTCATCGGAAAAGTTGATAGAACATTTTCGTTCGTACGATATGAACATTTACTTTTTATGTTATATTAACACACGATAGTAATTATTTCAACTTAAATTATTTTTGATAGAAACATTTAATTTTAGTAAATTTGATTATTTTATACGTCAAAGTTCATGATTATTTGAAGGTTTACTTTAACTTCTTATAGAATGTTAAACTGACTTTGTGACATGTTGATTGTTTAAAATTATTGTTAAAAGCATTTGAAATAATATTCCATTTCTAAGAGACATACACAAAATGTTAAGCTATGAAGTTAACATATAAAATTGTTATAAAAATAATAACATATCAGTTGTATGTTAATTTTACATTGAAGTAGTAATCAAAACATGGCGACACAAGAAACTTTTAACATATGGACGCACAATTTTTAACGGTGTATTGAAATGTGCCACGTCTCATATGCCTTGCCTTTTACACAGTAAAAAATAAAATATTAATTTTAACATTTTTGGCATGTCCCAGAAAGTCCACTCTAAATTTTAAGTCAAAGTAACTCATTCGTCATGTGTTACTTCTTGACAAACTAGAAATGTTAAGAAATTAACACAATACTTTACATTTATTTTTGTTATTGTAACTTTAAGTGTGATGTAAAAATAACGTACAAAGTAATTGAAAACTACATGGAAGAGAAGTTACAATGACTCATCGGAAAAGTTGATAGAACATTTTCGTTCGTACAATATGAACATTTACTTTTTATGTTATAGTAACACACGATAGTAATTATTTCAACTTAAATTATTTTTGATAGAAACATTTAATTTTAGTAAATTTGATTATTTTATACGTCAAAGTTCATGATTATTTGAAGATTTACTTTAACTTCTTTTAGAATGTTAAACTGACATTGTGACATGTTGATTGTTTAAAATTATTGTTAAAAGCATTTGAAATAATATTCCATTTCTAAGAGACATCCACAAAATGTTAAGTTATGAAGTTAACATAAAATTGTTATAAAAATAATAACATATCAGTTGTATGTTAATTTTACATTGAAGTAGTAATCAAAACATGGCGACACAAGAAACTTTTAACATATGGACGCACAATTTTTAACGGTGTATTGAAATGTGCCACGTCTCATATGCCTTGCCTTTTACACAGTAAAAAATAAAATGTTAATTTTAACATTTTTGGCATATCCCAGAAAGTCCACTCTAAATTTTAAGTCAAAGTAACTCATTCGTCATATGTTACTTCTTGACAAACTAGAAATGTTAAGTAATTAACACAATACTTAACATTTATTTTTGTTATTGTAACTTTAAGTGTGATAAAAAATAACATACAAAGTAATTGAAAACTACATGGAAGAGAAGTTACAATGACTTATCAGAAAAGTTGATAGAACATTTTCGTTCGTACAATATGAACATTTACTTTTTATGTTATATTAACACACGATAGTAATTATTTCAACTTAAATTATTTTTGATAGAAACATTTAATTTTAGTAAATTTGATTATTTTATATGTCAAAGTTCATGATTATTTGAAGATTTACTTTAACTTCTTTTAGAATGTTAAACTGACTTTGTGACATGTTGATTGTTTAAAATTATTGTTAAAAGCATTTGAAATAATATTCCATTTCTAAGAGACATCCACAAAATGTTAAGTTATGAAGTTAACTTATAAAAATAATAACATATCAGTTGTATGTTAATTTTACATTGAAGTAGTAATCAAAACATGGCAACACAAGACATTTTAACATATGGACGCACAATTTTTAACGGTGTACCGTGCGAAACCCCTTCATGGTCGCGCCGAACGCGAGTCGGACAGCGAGGTCACGATGCATTTCTTGATACATGACTGATAGGAAAAGATTTTGGACAAATCTGTTGGGAAAATATTGGAGCATAGCTTAGCCAGTTCAAGTAACGAACATTTTCTTGCGGTAGAGGTGTCAAGAGATTCTTGTTATTTTTTCCATCGCACCATTAATAAAACTAAAACGACGAGAAAGACAGGGAGTAGAAACGGATATAAACGTAGAATAAAATTTATCGGTTCTATGCGCATATAACGTTCATAATAATTGTGACGCACGAAAAGCTCGTCAATAACTTACAGCTTCGTTTTACCTTTATATGTACGTCAAAAGTAGATGTATTGTACATCTATTCTGGTGGAATATAATTCAAAATACGTATAGTCCATGACAATTTATTTTACCGACTGATATTGCTAAGAATGGATGTTCAGCACACCAAATCCTCTCTGATATTGTGTATTAATATAAAACAAATCCGTAGGCTACGTGCAGAAGCCACTGGACCGAATCTTGTTCACGTGGATGCAGAGCGTCAATAAAACCGGCTGTAATACGAGAAGAAAAATGTATTCTGCATGTTTGCTTTATTTAGTTCTTTTAATATATATTGGCCGTCTAATCGTCCAAGTCATGAGAAGATTGGCGCATATTGGTCAGTAAATCGCCCATTATTTTGTCCCCGATATTTCCAACAGTGTGTGTGGAATTTGTTGTAAAAACTATTTAATAATGATTACATCAAACATAAATGCATTATGCTCTCTGCAAATTATATTCAAAGACCCAGAAAAGTTCAGAAAAGCTCAGTGTTTTATCTGCTTGATATACTGCTCCGGCATTTCGCTGATTATTGAATTTGAGTACCTTTTCTTCGCGTGAGAAGGAAAAAGAAAGGCTACACAGATATATTTTTCTACATGCAATTTCCGCCTGAGAAAGCACTTTGGTATCGCCGAGCTCTTTCCATTTGCGCGCCCGATGAATCACATCTTTGAATTTTAATTTCGTTCGAAAATCTGAGTAATCGCGGGAGATGGAAGGCAACAAAGAGAGAGAAACAGAGCGAGCGAGGCTTGCGAACATGTGCAGTCACACCTCTCATTAGGTTTTTGACAGCCCTTCATACGAGGATCAACCCACCCTGTGCATCCGCCCGAGTTCCCAAACCATCGGCAGCCCCTACTCGCGCTTTTGTTCTTTGTCTCACTGAATGCTAGCAACCCCTCGGCTGTACGGCTTAAATCAGTCGAACGTCGAATATGAGCACGAAATTCACGAGTCGAGCGGCAATTAAAATATTCTTTACCGACGTTCGCGACGCGGTGCGAGCCTGGCCGCCGTTTATTCTCCCGAACATTGCAAACAGTGACATCGTTGATGCACGACTGAACATTTCCGTCAGCAACGGTTTCGCGGATCGTTCCTTCGCGTAAGATAACAATTTGTCTGCAGCGCAGCGACGTCGGGCGTTGCGCGTCAGGAAATTTTCTCGAAGGAGAGATACGGTCGTGAGGTTCTGCCCAATTTTTGCCCTCTCCCCGATTTTTAACGAAACCTCGTTAAAGTTTTCTGCGATATTCCATCAAGCTGCTCGCTGCGCCTATGCGTCTATAGGGGATATCCGCCAGCCTGTCGCCGAGGAATAAGATCGACAGCGAAATGTTCCCATCGCAGGCCTCGACGACAGCCCATAATTATCCATCAGGCTCTTTGTGCGGAACCATAATACGATACGCGCGTGTCTAATCATAAGCGAACCTCGCCATACGAGTTCGCATACTTGCTCGCATTTTACCACTTGCGCCGAGGCCGTAATTCTCCGGCTGTCAAATATTAACGACTAATGAGAAGAGTGTTAATTTATGAGACAAAAAGCACAGGACAATGAATACTCCTTCTTCCTTCCGCGCCAGGAACGCGAGATCGAGAAGAACGCACGTAAGAAAGAGCGAGAAGGAGAAAGAGAGGCTACAGAAAGGAGCGGATGGTGGAGCAAGAGAGGGAGAATGCGAGCAATGGAGCTGATAAAAAGAGACATCCGAAGAGAAGAGGCCTCGATCAAGCGAGCGTCGTGCAAGCGAGACGGAGAAAGCGGACCGAGAGAATCGATGATAGACGAACAAAGACAGAGCGAAGGAGAGAGAGGGTGAGAGACGGATGCCACAGAGAGTGGAGCAAGTGCCACGCCGCGAGGAGCGAGTGCGTGGCTTAATTTCCTGCTAAATTACTACTTTAATAGGAAAGATGAACGCCGTTGATGAGGAGGGTTAGCCGGAATATAAATAGGGGGTACCGGTGGCTCTCTTTCTCTCTCCTCCTCATTTTCTCTCTCCTTCTTCCATCTTTTCTCCTGCTTCTGCCCTCGCCCTTCTGCCTCTCTCGTAACCCCCGCGGCTTCGCGCGTTGGACCACCTTCCATTCCAACAACCCTTAACGCGGCATCGTCATCGCCCGGTTAACGGCAGAATGAGAGCGATGATTCACGATTTTTCAATGAGTTCTTTGTCGCGGCCTGTGGGCGATTTCATGGGAGTTCAGATCCGTAAAAGAATCGTGAAGAGGATCATTCCACTTTCCGCGATTATCTTTTCGCGTAAAGTGCTTTTGCCATGAAATGATTGTCAGTACACACCGTTAAAAATTGTGCGTCCATGTGTTAAAATTTTCTTGTGTTGCCACGTTTTGATTACTACTTCAATGTAAAATTAACATACAACTGATATGTTATTATTTTTATAAGTAAACTTCATAACTTAACATTTTGTGTATGTCTCTTAGAAATGGAATATTATTTCAAATGCTTTTAACAATAATTTTAAACAATCAACATGTCACAAAGTCAGTTTAACATTCTAAAAGAAGTTAAAGTAAACCTTCAAATAATCATGAACTTTGACATATAAAATAATCAAATTTACTAAAATTAAATGTTTCTATCAAAAATAATTTAAGTTGAAATAATTACTATCGTGTGTTAATATAACATAAAAAGTAAATGTTCATATTGTACGAACGAAAATGTTCTATCAACTTTTCCGATGAGTCATTGTAACTTCTCTTCCATGTAGTTTTCAATTACTTTGTACGTTATTTTTACATCACACTTAAAGTTACAATAACAAAAATAAATGTAAAGTATTGTGTTAATTACTTAACATTTCTAGTTTGTCAAGAAGTAACACATGACGAATGAGTTACTTTAACTTAAAATTTAGAGTGGACTTTCTGGGACATGCCAAAAATGTTAAAATTAATATTTTATTTTTTACTGTGTAAAAGGCAAGGCATATGAGACGTGGCACATTTCAATACACCGTTAAAAATTGTGCGTCCATGTGTTAAAATTTTCTTGTGTTGCCACGTTTTGATTACTACTTCAATGTAAAATTAACATACAACTGATATGTTATTATTTTTATAAGTTAACTTCATAACTTAACATTTTGTGTATGTCTCTTAGAAATGGAATATTATTTCAAATGCTTTTAACAATAATTTTAAACAATCAACATGTCACAAAGTCAGTTTAACATTCTAAAAGAAGTTAAAGTAAACCTTCAAATAATCATGAACTTTGACATATAAAATAATCAAATTTACTAAAATTAAATGTTTCTATCAAAAATAATTTAAGTTGAAATAATTACTATCGTGTGTTAATATAACATAAAAAGTAAATGTTCATATTGTACGAACGAAAATGTTCTATCAACTTTTCCGATGAGTCATTGTAACTTCTCTTCCATGTAGTTTTCAATTACTTTGTATGTTATTTTTTATCACACTTAAAGTTACAATAACAAAAATAAATGTAAAGTATTGTGTTAATTACTTAACATTTCTAGTTTGTCAAGGAGTAACACATGACGAATGAGTTACTTTGACTTAAAATTTAGAGTGGACTTTCTGGGACATGCCAAAAATGTTAAAATTAACATTTTATTTTTTACTGTGTAAAAGGCAAGGCATATGAGACGTGGCACATTTCAATACACCGTTAAAAATTGTGCGTCCATATGTTAAAATGTTCTTGTGTTGCCATGTTTTGATTACCACTTCAATGTAAAATTAACATACAACTGATATGTTATTATTTTTATAAGTAAACTTCATAACTTAACATTTTGTGTATGTCTCTTAGAAATGGAATATTATTTCAAATGCTTTTAACAATAATTTTAAACAATCAACATGTCACAAAGTCAGTTTAACATTCTAAAAGAAGTTAAAGTAAACCTTCAAATAATCATGAACTTTGACATATAAAATAATCAAATTTACTAAAATTAAATGTTTCTATCAAAAATAATTTAAGTTGAAATAATTACTATCGTGTGTTAATATAACATAAAAAGTAAATGTTCATATTGTACGAACGAAAATGTTCTATCAACTTTTCCGATGAGTCATTGTAACTTCTCTTCCATGTAGTTTTCAATTACTTTGTACGTTATTTTTTATCACACTTAAAGTTACAATAACAAAAATAAATGTAAAGTATTATATTAATTTCTTAACATTTCTAGTTTGTCAAGAAGTAACACATGACGAATGAGTTACTTTAACTTAAAATTTAGAGTGGACTTTCTGGGACATGCCAAAAATGTTAAAATTAACATTTTATTTTTTACTGTGCATCGACAGTATCGAGACCTCTGTGTCGAGTGATATACACAGGTACACAGATGTCTCATGTTTCTACCGGTTAACGTATATCATTTACCACACATTACTTTCGCATAGGATACGAACAATCAGAGTCGACCTTTCATCTTTAGAGGGAAGCACTTTTGAAAAAAAAAACGATTCAAGCACACTCCGCCTTGCGTCTTACGCGCCAATTGTTTCGTAATTCTCACGGTATCGTTTTCTCCTCCGACGCGGTCTCGTAAAATGCTTAATGACCGCCCAAGCTGTTCAATGAGACGCGTGTGCAACAAATTCGCATAATAATTATCGATCGGCCGTTAATCCGCCCTTTGTTTCTCCCCGCCGGGGGAAAACGAGCCGCCACAAAGCGGATCGCTTTAGTCGTCTTATACATCTCGTGGAAGTTAACAAACATTGTGTTCCTTATCTCTTCTCAGCACAATTAATGCGAGGAACCCTTTGCCCGCTCTCTCGTCGTGCCCGTTCCCCTCTTTCTTCCTCCTCTTCTTCTTCGTTTCAGCCGTACGTACCGTTCTCACCACCCCCGCTTCGCCACCTTTTACCCCCGGCGCCTTTGGTGCTTTCCTTAACGCGGTATTACTTATGTAGATGAGCCTCGCAATTCCTATACATTATTTGCGAAGAGCCCGGCCTCGGAGGGCGGCAAAACGGACTCGAATGAACGCCGGGGGATGAGACGGGACGAGGTTGGGGACGGGGGAAGTAAAAGGATCTGAAACTTTCAAGATTGCGGAGCCGACGCTGTGCAAATTCCGATTCGCTCCGCGGAGAACACTGAGGAAACCAGAGGGGGAGAGACTATCGTCTTCGTGATCGGATCCTTTTTGAACCCAGATGCGTGTCGTTGAACATTATTATTATTCACTGATAACGGTGCGTGATCCATCAATGCAATAGTTGAGACATGGACGTCATTAAATATCGAGATGATCAAGTGTAACGTCGATACGATTCGATTCCCTTCAATCGTGATTTCCTGCGAGATGCGACACTTCCGTTACAAGCTGACGCTTCGCTGTCTTCGAGGGATGAAATGTACGCATTACGGTGCGTAAGAGCCGCAATCCGAAACATTCCTCGAGGTAGAATTCAGGAGAGCGGGGCTTCTCTCTGTATTCTCTCTATTCTCGGCGTAAACCTAATGCAGATTTATTATGAGAATCATAGCTGAAGCGCGCGTCGTAAAATATCCTCAAGATTCATGTTACACGACGGAAACTCCGCGCTCGTTCGTGCACCCCTATCCTCCCTCCGCGCGCAGTCGACCTCCGGCGGGGTGACAGTTCGGTTACGAAGCAGTAGGAGATGTGACATTTTTATCGAGCCGTATATCGAAATGTAAATGTAGTTTGCAGCACCGCGGCCGGGGGAGAGACGGTATATCTGCTTTACGGCCGATTTTAGTAGTGATATCCTTGCACTTAACGTCGCAACGTGCAGCCGGGCTCCACCTCCGCCTCGTCGACTTCTCGTCGCGCGTTTTGCGAGGCAAGGCGAAGGGACTCACCGGCACTTTGTTGCGCGACTTTATAGTCACACGGTCGTATAACTAAGGGGACAGTGATGACTCGTGAGGCGGACGTCCTAGTTATACTTCTTCGCGTCTCCCTCAGCTTGTTGGCCTCACGTGCTGACCGTCGCCCTCCCCTCGCCGTCATATCGATCACCCATTGTCCGATTTACACGTCGCCGTGTCTTACTTATGCTATAATTGCGATCGAATTTGTAGAAATGTGCAGACTATCATGCATCTTGGCAAAAGTTCGGTGTACTGATTAACAAGGCTTCAATAATCGACGAGTGGTGATCCCAACGAGGGCAGTTCAACGTACACGCTCCCTTCCGTCGGGCTTGATTTAAATGAAGAAATTTTATATACGACTTCCGCTCGGTCCGTTCGGCCGCTACGCGGCGAGGAAACGCGCGACCCGTGAAACACGCGTGGCTCGTGTTTCCATTAAAGGGGAAGCCTGCTTTAGAACGCTGAAAATAAGGTATAATTTGACGAATTGTTTTGGAGAAACTATACAGCGGATCATTATAAAACTTTGATGCATTTATTAGTACATGTTTAAAGATAAAAAAATTATTTTTTGATTTGAATATATCGCCTGTAGAGGTCGTCCTGGAGGCATCTTAGTGCAGCCGGCATTGTAAATTCGTGAGCATTCTCCCGCCTCCAATTTCATCCAAACTGAAAAATTGAAATATTTTCTCGTTATTTATGAACTCCCATCGTCGATGAACCTTTAATATTCATAAAAACATTAAGTTGAACAATTATTTTTGCATGAAACAGTTCAAAAACTTTGCCTAAAAATCGTACTTTTGTGTTCTAAGCTCCATCATTTTGGCACTTTTCAACTTTTTTCTTCGCGTGCATTACGAGTATCATCATTACATTCGCCGTTCGCAGCGCAGCGTTAAGGGGGAGCCTGCTTTAGAACGTTGAAATAAGGTATAATTTGACGAATTGTTTTGGAGAAACTATACAGCGGATCATTATGAAACTTTGATGCATTTATTAGTACATGTTTAAAGATAAAAAAATTATTTTTTGATTTGAATATATCGCCTGTAGAGGTCGTCCTGGAGGCATCTTAGTGCAGCCGGCATTGTAAATTCGTGAGCATTCTCCCGCCTCCAAATTTCATCCAAACTGAAAAATTGAAATATTTTCTCGTTACTTATGAATTCTCATCGTCGATGAACCTTTAATATTCATAAAAACATTAAGTCGAACAATTATTTTTGCATGAAACAGTTCAAAAACTTTGCCTAAAAATCCTACTTTTGTGTTCAAAGCTCCACCATTTTGGCACTTTTCAACTTTTTTCTTCGCGTGCATTACGAGTATCATCATTACATTCGCCGTTCGCAGCGCAGCGTTAAGGGGGAGCCTGCTTTAGAACGTTGAAATAAGGTATAATTTGACGAATTGTTTTGGAGAAACTATACAGCGGATCATTATAAAACTTTGATGCATTTATTAGTACATGTTTAAAGATAAAAAAATTATTTTTTGATTTGAATATATCGCCCGTAGAGGTCGTCCTGGAGGCATCTTAGTGCAGCCGGCATTGTAAATTCGTGAGCATTCTCCCGCCTCCAATTTCATCCAAACTGATAAATTGAAATATTTTCTCGTTATTTATGAACTCCCATCGTCGATGAACCTTTAATATTCATAAAAACAGTAAGTCGAACAATTATTTTTGCATGAAACAGTTCAAAAACTTTGCCTAAAAATCCTACTTTTGTGTTCAAAGCTCCACCATTTTGGCACTTTTCAACTTTTTTCTTCGCGTGCATTACGAGTATCATCATTACATTCGCCGTTCGCAGCGCAGCGTTAAGGGGGAGCCTGCTTTAGAACGTTGAAATAAGGTATAATTTGACGAATTTACTATACAGCGGATCATTATAAAACTTTGATGCATTTATTAGTACATGTTTAAAGATAAAAAAATTATTTTTTGATTTGAATATATCGCCCGTAGAGGTCGTCCTGGAGGCATCTTAGTGCAGCCGGCATTGTAAATTCGTGAGCATTCTCCCGCCTCCAATTTCATCCAAACTGATAAATTGAAATATTTTCTCGTTATTTATGAACTCCCATCGTCGATGAACCTTTAATATTCATAAAAACATTAAGTTGAACAATTATTTTTGCATGAAAAAGTTCAAAACCGTTGCCTAAAAATCGTACTTTTGTGTTCTAAGCTCCACCATTTTGGCACTTTTCAACTTTTTTCTTCGCGTGCATTACGAGTATCATCATTACATTCGCCGTTCGCAGCGCAGCGTTAAGGGGGAGCCTGCTTTAGAACGCTGAAAACAAGGTATAATTTTACGAATTTACTATACAGCGGATCATTATAAAACTTTGATGCATTTATTAGTGCATGTTTAAAGATAAAAAAATTATTTTTTGATTTGAATATATCGCCTGTAGAGGTCGTCCTGGAGGCATCTTAGTGCAGCCGGCATTGTAAATTCGTGAGCATTCTCCCGCCTCCAATTTCATCCAAACTGAAAAATTGAAATATTTTCTCGTTATTTATGAACTCCCATCGTCGATGAACCTTTAATATTCATAAAAACATTAAGTTGAACAATTATTTTTGCATGAAACAGTTCAAAAACTTTGCCTAAAAATCGTACTTTTGTGTTCTAAGCTCCATCATTTTGGCACTTTTCAACTTTTTTCTTCGCGTGCATTACGAGTATCATCATTACATTCGCCGTTCGCAGCGCAGCGTTAAGGGGGAGCCTGCTTTAGAACGTTGAAATAAGGTATAATTTGACGAATTGTTTTGGAGAAACTATACAGCGGATCATTATGAAACTTTGATGCATTTATTAGTACATGTTTAAAGATAAAAAAATTATTTTTTGATTTGAATATATCGCCTGTAGAGGTCGTCCTGGAGGCATCTTAGTGCAGCCGGCATTGTAAATTCGTGAGCATTCTCCCGCCTCCAAATTTCATCCAAACTGAAAAATTGAAATATTTTCTCGTTACTTATGAATTCTCATCGTCGATGAACCTTTAATATTCATAAAAACATTAAGTCGAACAATTATTTTTGCATGAAACAGTTCAAAAACTTTGCCTAAAAATCCTACTTTTGTGTTCAAAGCTCCACCATTTTGGCACTTTTCAACTTTTTTCTTCGCGTGCATTACGAGTATCATCATTACATTCGCCGTTCGCAGCGCAGCGTTAAGGGGGAGCCTGCTTTAGAACGTTGAAATAAGGTATAATTTGACGAATTGTTTTGGAGAAACTATACAGCGGATCATTATAAAACTTTGATGCATTTATTAGTACATGTTTAAAGATAAAAAAATTATTTTTTGATTTGAATATATCGCCCGTAGAGGTCGTCCTGGAGGCATCTTAGTGCAGCCGGCATTGTAAATTGGTGAGCATTCTCCTGTCTCCAAATTTCATCCAAACTGAAAAATTGAAATATTTTCTCGTTATTTATGAACTCCCATCGTCGATGAACCTTTAATATTCATAAAAACATTAAGTTAAACAATTATTTTTGCATGAAAAAGTTCAAAACCGTTGCCTAAAAATCGTACTTTTGTGTTCTAAGCTCCACCATTTTGGCACTTTTCAACTTTTTTCTTCGCGTGCATTACGAGTATCATCATTACATTCGCCGTTCGCAGCGCAGCGTTAAGGGGGAGCCTGCTTTAGAACGCTGAAAAAAGGTATAATTTTACGAATTTACTATACAGCGGATCATTATAAAACTTTGATGCATTTATTAGTACATGTTTAAAGATAAAAAAATTATTTTTTGATTTGAATATATCGCCTGTAGAGGTCGTCCTGGAGGCATCTTAGTGCAGCCGGCATTGTAAATTCGTGAGCATTCTCCCGCCTCCAATTTCATCCAAACTGATAAATTGAAATATTTTCTCGTTATTTATGAACTCCCATCGTCGATGAACCTTTAATATTCATAAAAACATTAAGTTAAACAATTATTTTTGCATGAAAAAGTTCAAAACCGTTGCCTAAAAATCCTACTTTTGTGTTCTAAGCTCCACCATTTTGGCACTTTTCAACTTTTTTCTTCGCGTGCATTACGAGTATCATCATTACATTCGCCGTTCGCAGCGCAGCGTTAAGGGGGAGCCTGCTTTAGAACGTTGAAATAAGGTATAATTTACGAATTGTTTTGGAGAACTATACAGCGGATCATTATAAAACTTTGATGCATTTATTAGTACATGTTTAAAGATAAAAAAATTATTTTTTGATTTGAATATATCGCCTGTAGAGGTCGTCCTGGAGGCATCTTAGTGCAGCCGGCATTGTAAATTCGTGAGCATTCTCCCGCCTCCAATTTCATCCAAACTGATAAATTGAAATATTTTCTCGTTATTTATGAACTCCCATCGTCGATGAACCTTTAATATTCATAAAAACATTAAGTTAAACAATTACTTTTGCATGAAAAAGTTCAAAAACTTTGCCTAAAAATCGTACTTTTGTGTTCTAAGCTCCACCATTTTGGCACTTTTCAACTTTTTTCTTCGCGTGCATTACGAGTATCATCATTACATTCGCCGTTCGCAGCGCAGCGTTAAGGAGGGAGCCTGCTTTAGAACGCTGAAAACAAGGTATAATTTTACGAATTTACTATACAGCGGATCATTATAAAACTTTGATGCATTTATTAGTAAATGTTTAAAGATAAAAAAATTATTTTTTGATTTGAATATATCGCCTGTAGAGGTCGTCCTGGAGGCATCTTAGTGCAGCCGGCATTGTAAATTCGTGAGCATTCTCCTGTCTCCAAATTTCATCCAAACTGAAAAATTGAAATTTTTTCTCGTTATTTATGAACTCCCATCGTCGATGAACCTTTAATATTCATAAAAACATTAAGTTAAACAATTACTTTTGCATGAAAAAGGTCAAAAACTTTGCCTAAAAATCGTACTTTTGTGTTCTAAGCTCCACCATTTTGGCACTTTTCAACTTTTTTCTTCGCGTGCATTACGAGTATCATCATTACATTCGCCGTTCGCAGCGCAGCGTTAAGGGGGAGCCTGCTTTAGAACGTTGAAATAAGGTATAATTTGACGAATTGTTTTGGAGAAACTATACAGCGGATCATTATGAAACTTTGATGCATTTATTAGTAAATGTTTAAAGATAAAAAAATTATTTTTTGATTTGAATATATCGCCTGTAGAGGTCGTCCTGGAGGCATCTTAGTGCAGCCGGCATTGTAAATTGGTGAGCATTCTCCCGCCTCCAATTTCATCCAAACTGAAAAATTGAAATATTTTCTCGTTATTTATGAACTCCCATCGTCGATGAACCTTTAATATTCATAAAAACATTAAGTTAAACAATTATTTTTGCATGAAAAAGTTCAACAACTTTGCCTAAAAATCGTACTTTTGTGTTCTAAGCTCCACCATTTTGGCACTTTTCAACTTTTTTCTTCTCTCTTTGGTTCATCGACGATGGAAATTCATAAATAACGAGAACATATTTCAATTTTTCAGTTTAGACGAAATTTGGAGGCAGGAGAATGCTCACCAATTTGCAATGCCGGCGACGCGGCTGCACTAAGATTTCTCCAGGACGACCTCTACAAGCGATATATTCAAATCGAAAAATAATTTTTTTATCTTTAAACATGTACTAATAAATGCATCAAAGTTTTATAATGATCCGCTGTATAGTTTCTCCGAAAACAATTCGTAAAATATACCTTATTGTCAGCGTTCTAGAGCAGGCTCCCCTCTTAAGTTCGTCCTCGCGAATACAGTCGCTCGTGAATAAGCGTCATGCATTTGCAATAAGAAGGCTCGACATTAACGTGCCAATACGCCGCCGAACGGATTCGCCACGCGCGGGGGATGGCAGCAAACGCTGCGTGTAATGAGAAGAACGCAGGGATCTCTTATTGACCGTGCTTACGAATCGAATATCGATTGCAATTATCGGGCCGCATTATTTTCGATCGGCACGGATCGAACGCAAACCAGCCGACGCGGCAATCGCGCTCACCTGCCCCTCAATCGGGATTTATTCGCGCGCGTCGCGCGGCTGTGCCGGTGCGACGCATAATTATCTCGGAACTCGCAATTCAGGCGGTCGACTTCCGTACGAATGAGCGGGACCGGCGTTACGCGAACGTGGTGGTACAAAACAGCCCCGGCGCCTCGTAACGAAAACGGGCGAGTAAGTGCGGCCGGGCAAACGTACGTTGTACACAAGTAATGTAATTTTTATTTGCGTCAACGCGTATCGCGCGCTAACGGACGATTTTTCGCGCGCTCCCAAATGAACGCGTATTTACGGCGTAATTACGTAACGCGTCGTAATAAATATCGTCCGCATTGTAGGTGCGCGCGCGGCCCGGCCGTCCACCCTCGGCCGCTCGGCCTCCCGCCCGTCCCGCTCTCCGTTCCTCTGTTCCGCCACGCGCGCGACGATTTGTCTTCATTAATTTTCGGTGGACCGTTTACCGGGCTTGACAAGATCGTTCTGCGTAAGGTGACGCGCGCGCATAAGAGCGCGTCCGCATTCAGGCAGGAAGTTGTCCGTCACGTCGATTCTTATTGAAACATTCACAAAAGGGCGATCGGCGTAGCTTTATCTGCAGTTTGATTGTAGATTATTGATGTTCCTCCCCGTGTTCGTTCATCCAGGCAAGCGAGGGCCGTCGCCCGTAAAAAAAAGCCCCGAAAAATCGACGGCAAAGGGTGGACCACCCGCGCCACCTCCTCCGCGCGCACCCCTCGCCGCCGCCCCCTGCGTCCCTGCACCCCCGCGAACCGCCCTCGCCACTCATCCGCGCCCCCTGTTCTCCCGGCCGTCGCCCCTACCGCCCCCGCCCCCCCCCCCCGCCCCCGTCTCCCCCGGCCAGTCGAATGCATGTCTCTCCCTGCACTCTCTCGTTGCGCGTAAAAAAATATCTACGTCCTCCCGCGCCCGCCCGTCCGCCCGCCCGGCCGCTTTTTTCCACACACGTGCGTGAAAGCATCGCGCCCGCATACACGCACACGCGAGCGCGCGGTGGAGACGTTACGCGCGCGGTATGAGGCGCGCCGAGGATGGCCGGCGTTGTTTTCGCGCATGTAATCTCGATTCACAATCATTTCACATACTTTTGCCATTAGAGCCGATTCACAAGTGAGCAAACAATGCCTCCATTCTTCCGATCGCTACAAAGGGGTTTTTGGCACACTTTCGCGCGCGCCCGAGCCCGCGCGCATATAAGAGCGGCGCGCAGAGGCGGGGACGTGAGCGCGCCGGGAGACGAGAGGGGATCGGAAAGAGAGAGAAAGAGCGGAAAGGGGAGCAGGAGGGTAGACCTCCTACCTGTACTCGGTTGCCTGCCCGCCCGCCTGCGTCTGAATCGCATCGTCGATGCTCCGGCGCATCGGATTTCCATGCGGCTCTTCGTGACAATCGCGGCCCTTTTACCCTAGACCGTTACGAGGAAACTTCGGCACACGGCACGTCACGCGGCCGTGTCTTGTCGCCCCGATATCGGGGCGACAATTATCCGAGGCCGAGGTCGGCCGATCGGGCACCACCCGTCGAGAAACAAACGGGAGAAAAAAGGATTTCATTGCGATTCACGTCGATTATGTCGACGTCGTTCGACGGCGGCGGGAGCGAGACAGCCCGGCGGGGGCGGGGGAGAAAAGGGGGTACGGCAGTAACCGCGGGGGCGGAAGGGGCGGAAGGGGGGAGAAGGGCAGAAGTGATGGTCGTTGATAGATTTTTTCTGGATACGAGCGGGGCGATTTCGAAAAAAATATTTGTTGTCTTTGCAGACAATAAATATAGGCGTACGTAGGTACTCTGTTACACAGAAATCAAAATGTGGAAACACGCGCAGCACTTGAATATCAACTGAATTGGATATCGAGTGCACTCCCGGTGCTCGGGGATGATCAAATATTTTTTTCTGTTCCGCGCTGTACTTGTCGGGGGCGAAAAAAAATGTATCCGCGCGTCGGGGTGATCATTAGCTGCGGATTCTGGGCGTCAGCGGCGGAAGAAACGGCCGAGGAGCCCGGGGCTTTCCCGCGTTCCCGCTCCCCGGTGCGCCGAATCCGCACGAAAAATCGCTTCCCGCCGGCAGCCGGGCGCTGACGGTGACGAGTATTTAGCGGAAATTTGTCTTGAAATTTTTTCGCGCGCGCACGGACACGCACACCCGGCCAGACGGCGCTGACAATTTTTGTAAAATTTTGGCGCGTCACGCGTGACTACTTTGACGCCTCGAATTTCAACGGGCGTCATCGTTGCGCGCTGATATTCAAGAAACATCAAGGGCTATGCATCAAACGTGTTCCCGGCTTTCGTTCTGTTTCGAAAACGGCAATTCCTTAAATGACCGCCGCTAATTCCGCGGGATAATATCGCGACGCGTCGGCTACTCCGGGAGCGATCGGGATGAAGCGAATTTTTCACGAAAAGACGCGTACGCGTGACGGATTAATCGTCGCTCGCAAACTCGGATGGTTGTAACGAAGGGAACCGGGGACGATGCACGCGATACTCACGCGCCGCTAGCCGGGGAGCACGCCATTTTCGGGGGGGGGGGGGGGAGGGGGTGGAAAAAAAATTTCCCGTTGCCGACAAAACGACTCGGCGCTCGCGGCCGGGCGAATCCTAAAATTCTGCCTTGAAGGGTCGTTAGGTTAACGCGGTGACATCGGAGGTGGCGGGCTGCTCGCTGTAATATATCGAATGATGAATCCGCGCATCGCAAACCCATAAAAACCCGTCAGCTCCGGACAGATACGAGATACGCCCTATTACTGTCCACCAACACCCGGGCGCCCCAGCGCCGTCCAGTTCGCAACGGCTAACTAAATTACCAGTTACATTTTTTACTGTCCGATCCCTGGGCGTTTTTTACCATCGTATCGAACGCAATGAAATGCTTCCCTAGGTCGTCGCGGCGGAGCACTGAAAGGCCGGCACCGAAAACGGTCCACGGGCTTTTTCGTGCTACGGTAAAACGATAGATTCGAAAAATAAATACGCGCCACCCCGCCCGTAGCGGGCGTAAACGCGCCAAAAAAATATGGCTCGAGATATAAATGCGTGTGTTTTCGAAAATTTTCGCGGAGCACTCGCAACACCTGCCCTTGGGCGGTGACATATTTTCTACGGATCTGGAGTAGTTTATTAACGTAATACGATATCGTTAGCCACCCTGCTTTCTATTTCCTCTCCCGCCTCTCCCGCAGCGTTTGCACGTCTCGTGATAAGAGAACGCACGCGGAAGCCGTCGTCTCGAGGCTGTTACGTAAGACGGGCATAATTATCAGCGAAACGCTTAATTGATGGAATCAAGTTTGGCTATGCGAGTGTGCATTAATAGTGCTTACCAATACTACGTTGCACGCGCGTAATACGTACAAACATGGCCGGTATTACTTACGGTAATCATTGTACGTTATTAAGAGAACGTTCCTTAAGGGGGAGCCTGCTTTAGAACGTTGAAAACAAGGTATAATTTGACGAATTGTTTTGGAGAAACTGTACAGCGGATCATTATAAAACTTTGATGCACTTATTAGTACATGTTTAAAGAAAAAAAATTATTTTTTGATTTGAATATATCGCCTGTAGAGGTCGTCCTGGAGGCATCTTAGTGCAGCCGGCATTGTAAATTCGTGAGCATTCTCCCGCCTCCAAATTTCATCCAAACTGAAAAATTGAAATATTTTCTCGTTATTTATGAATTCCCATCGTCGATGAACCTTTAATATTCATAAAAACATTAAGTTCAACAATTATTTTTGCATGAAAAAGTTCAAACACTTTGCCTAAAAATCGTACTTTTGTGTTCTAAGCTCCACCATTTTGGCACTTTTCAACTTTTTTCTTCGCGTGCATTACGAGTATCATCATTACATTCGCCGTTCGCAGCGCAGCGTTAAGGGGGAGCCTGCTTTAGAACGTTGAAAACAAGGTATAATTTGACGAATTGTTTTGGAGAAACTGTACAGCGGATCATTATTAAACTTTGATGCATTTATTAGTACATGTTTAAAGATAAAAAAATTATTTTTTGATTTGAATATATCGCCTGTAGAGGTCGTCCTGGAGGCATCTTATTGTAAATTGGTGAGCATTCTCCCGCCTCCAAATTTCATCCAAACTGAAAAATTGAAATATTTTCTCGTTATTTATGAATTCCCATCGTCGATGAACCTTTAATATTCATAAAAACATTAAGTTCAACAATTATTTTTGCATGAAAAAGTTCAAACACTTTGCCTAAAAATCGTACTTTTGTGTTCTAAGCTCCACCATTTTGGCACTTTTCAACTTTTTTCTTCGCGTGCATTACGAGTATCATCATTACATTCGCCGTTCGCAGCGCAGCGTTAAGGGGGAGCCTGCTTTAGAACGTTGAAAACAAGGTATAATTTGACGAATTGTTTTGGAGAAACTGTACGGCGGATCATTATAAAACTTTGATGCATTCATTAGTACATGTTTAAAGATAAAAAAATTATTTTTTGATTTGAATATATCGCCTGTAGAGGTCGTCCTGGAGGCATCTTATTGTAAATTGGTGAGCATTCTCCCGCCTCCAAATTTCATCCAAACTGAAAAATTGAAATATTTTCTCGTTATTTATGAATTCCCATCGTCGATGAACCTTTAATATTCATAAAAACATTAAGTTGAACAATTATTTTTGCATGAAACAGTTCAAACTTTTTGCCTAAAAATCGTACTTTTGTGTTCTAAGCTCCACCATTTTGGCACTTTTCAACTTTTTTCTTCGCGTGCATTACGAGTATCATCATTACATTCGCCGTTCGCAGCGCAGCGTTAAGGGAGAGCCTGCTTTAGAACGTTGAAAATAAGGTATAATTTGACGAATTGTTTTGGAGAAACTGTACGGCGGATCATTATAAAACTTTGATGCATTTATTAGTACATGTTTAAAGATAAAAAAATTATTTTTTTATTTGAATATATCGCCTGTAGAGGTCGTCCTGGAGGCATCTTATTGTAAATTCGTGAGCATTCTCCCGCCTCCAAATTTCATCCAAACTGAAAAATTGAAATATTTTCTCGTTATTTATGAATTCCCATCGTCGATGAACCTTTAATATTCATAAAAACATTAAGTTAAACAATTATTTTTGCATGAAAAAGTTCAAACACTTTGCCTAAAAATCGTACTTTTGTGTTCTAAGCTCCACCATTTTGGCACTTTTCAACTTTTTTCTTCGCGTGCATTACGAGTATCATCATTACATTCGCCGTTCGCAGCGCAGCGTTAAGGAGGGAGCCTGCTTTAGAACGCTGAAAACAAGGTATAATTTTACGAATTTACTATACAGCGGATCATTATAAAACTTTGATGCATTTATTAGTACATGTTTAAAGATAAAAAAATTATTTTTTGATTTCAATATATCGCCTGTAGAGGTCGTCCTGGAGGCATCTTATTGTAAATTGGTGAGCATTCTCCCGCCTCCAAATTTCATCCAAACTGAAAAATTGAAATATTTTCTCGTTATTTATGAACTCCCATCGTCGATGAACCTTTAATATTCATAAAAACATTAAGTTGAACAATTATTTTTGCATGAAACAGTTCAAACTTTTGCCTAAAAATCGTACTTTTGTGTTCTAAGCTCCACCATTTTGGCACTTTTCAACTTTTTTCTTCGCGTGCATTACGAGTATCATCATTACATTCGCCGTTCGCAGCGCAGCGTTAAGGGGGAGCCTGCTTTAGAACGTTGAAAACAAGGTATAATTTGACGAATTGTTTTGGAGAAACTGTACGGCGGATCATTATAAAACTTTGATGCATTTATTAGTACATGTTTAAAGATAAAAAAATTATTTTTTGATTTGAATATATCGCCTGTAGAGGTCGTCCTGGAGGCATCTTATTGTAAATTGGTGAGCATTCTCCCGCCTCCAAATTTCATCCAAACTGAAAAATTGAAATATTTTCTCGTTATTTATGAACTCCCATCGTCGATGAACCTTTAATATTCATAAAAACATTAAGTTGAACAATTATTTTTGCATGAAACAGTTCAAACTTTTTGCCTAAAAATCGTACTTTTGTGTTCTAAGCTCCACCATTTTGGCACTTTTCAACTTTTTTCTTCGCGTGCATTACGAGTATCATCATTACATTCGCCGTTCGCAGCGCAGCGTTAAGGGGGAGCCTGCTTTAGAACGTTGAAAACAAGGTATAATTTGACGAATTGTTTTGGAGAAACTGTACGGCGGATCATTATAAAACTTTGATGCATTCATTAGTACATGTTTAAAGATAAAAAAATTATTTTTTGATTTGAATATATCGCCTGTAGAGGTCGTCCTGGAGGCATCTTAGTGCAGCCGGCATTGTAAATTGGTGAGCATTCTCCCGCCCCCAAATTTCATCCAAACCGAAAAATTGAAATATTTTCTCGTTATTTATGAATTCCCATCGTCGATGAACCTTTAATATTCATAAAAACATTAAGTTGAACAATTATGTTTGCATGAAAAAGTTCAAACACTTTGCCTAAAAATCGTACTTTTGTGTTCTAAGCTCCACCATTTTGGCACTTTTCAACCTTTGTCTTCTCTCTTTGGTTCATCGACGATGGGAATTCATAAATAACGAGAACACATTTCAATTTTTCAGTTTAGACGAAATTTGGAGGCAGGAGAATGCTCATCAATTTGCAATGCCGGCGACGCGGCTGCACTAAGATTTCTCCAGGACGACCTCTACAGGCGATATATTCAAATAAAAAAATAATTTTTTTATCCTTAAACTTGTACTAATAAATGCATAAAAGTTTTATAATGATCCGCTGTATAGTTTCTCCAAAAACAATTCGTAAAATATACCTTATTTTCAGCGTTCTAGAGCAGGCTCCCCCCTTAAGGGACTTCAATTGAACGAGGATATAATCTCGGTTTTCTCGATGATCTGAATAATGTTCTCCCCCTCTCTCTGCTTCTGCCTTCGTATTAGATAGCGCGAGATCTCTCGGATAAATTTCGGAATCGCAAGCGCGTATAGCACCGTAGTTTCCTTAGGCTGACGTTGTCAAAGCGCTTATCGAACCGTTGCGATTCGCGCGAATGGAAACGTCCTATCGGTACGATGCCAGTCCGGGAAATAAATGGAACCGCATAAAAATCGTAGCGCGTGAAGAGGGGTAGAGGGTGCGGGGACTCTGCTGGTCACTTATGCCCCTTTATATTACCCGTATATCTCGTGTACAGAAGAGAGCAGGGGGACCAATGGAATTACGTGGAGAATAATGTCGCGTTGCCGATACATCGCACATGACAAGTTTTGCGCAAATGCCCAAAACTGCGGAAGAAAAATTTATTAACTGTGAACCGCGTAATGCGCGTTCGGTGTTGCCCGGTTCGGTCGGAGTCGCGATTTTATTTCACGAAGGATTTTATTAGGCGCTCGCAAAATCAGCAATAACTAATATTTTACTATTTGCCGGCCCCGAGCCAAGGGACCTGCGGGTTATAAAATAAAATGTTGCGCGCGTTTATGCCACTGCCGGGCCACTCGTTTCGGAAGTGAGACGGTGTAAATTTTACAGTGCGCGGACGATAAACGTGTGTGCGCGGGATGAAACATGGTCCGAGCATTTTTCTTTGCCATCCATTTGCGCGTAAGTTACGTGGTTTATTTTATTTTATTTATTTCTCCCTCCCTCCCTCTCACTCTCTCTCTCCCTTTTTTGCCGTTGTCGTTATCTGCCCGATCGTGGTCGCCATTCCTCAGGCGAGCACGTCTAAACGCAGGCTGCCTGAAAAATACACTCTCTTTGGAGAAAATCGCTCGCGAACAATGGCACGTCGAACCGCGAAGCGGTTTGGACAATGGGAGCGAGACCCCCACTTCGGTCGGATACTTTAACCATCACCGTCGCTGGGTCCATGAAAGATGCAACAATGTGAACGTCTGCGCTCATGGCAGCTTCCCGGAAGAAGTAAACCGCGCGGTTAACCTAATTTATGCCAATATCCACCCCCGGGAAGGTTAAAGGTACTGCATCTTGAGAACCATCAGGTCGTAACAGATAGTCTGTATTCGTGCCTAAGTTATGACCTCGTAGGGCCGACTTTATCCCTCGTAAAAAAGCCCGAACGGCCTTCCGAAACGAGGGAGTGTGCATAATTATTCGGCGCGTCGCTCATTCGAAGTTGGGCCCTTCGAGTCCTCCTCGCAATCCCCCGTACGTCCCATTAACTTTACTGTCTCTTATGGACGTGCGCACCAGACCAAGGTTTTTCGCAAAAATTACGCGCGTGCGGCGACGATGATGACGACGACGACGACATTTGTCGCGATCGACGTCCACCCTCGTCGTTCACCGAGGCGAGAATGGATCCCGGTGGTAAACGACGTCGTAGATAGCGATCGACAACGAGCGAGCACTGTCGGATGCGTGCTTGTCCTAACATTACGATCCAATCAGCGCGATCGTTTGAGCCGCAAAGAACTCGGAACGAGTAGCAATTTGGAGAACCTGCGCCCACAGAAAAGATTTCTGGACTTAATGCTATTACTCTTTAATCTATCATAAAATAAGATCGCTATAGCGACAATCATATTTATTATTCAAAAGAAGCATATTTTAATCTCGAATAGAAAATTCGAAAATCTAGATTAAAATAATCTTGGTGCTATCTCATTAATTTTCTCAGAAGGATTTAGATACAAATTTCTAGCAAGTTCATATATTCTTGATTTAAGAATATTGTGAGATCTAAAAGACATCTTATTCTATTCTTCTAAGAGAATTTGTGGAATCTGCACAAAACGGCCAATATTTATGTGTTGCAATCGAAAACCGGGAAAGTGTTTCTGTTATTTACAACGAATAAGTGTAATACTCTAAAAGAAATATTAAAAGGTATGGAAATGTCTTATCTCGAATCTTATTTCTCAAGTAAGTATATTGTATATACTTACTTACATTTCCATATCTTTTAATATTTCTTGTAGAGTATTGTAAATAACAGAAACACTTTCCCGATTTTCGATCGCAACACATAAATATTGGCCGTTTTATCCGAATAAAGGACGCAGAAGCGCCGAGTCGACGAGCGACCGTGAGAAAATGATGCGTCGACATCGACAAAGCCTACTATAAAGTGGCGCTAATATCAAATTATTCTGCATACAAGAATATATAAGCATAAATGTGTACGTGTTACTCTTGTCTGAAGACAGTAAGACAATCTTATTTAATTCGAGAGAGAAGAATCGAAATTACTGATTTAAATAAAAAATTGTTTGATTTTCATATTTTTTATACTTGTAATACGATTAAATTAGTCAGGAATATTTTTCGTCTTGTTATCAGAAATCCTTTCTGAGGGTGTACTTTCGAGACGCGAAAAAAATCCCTTTTTTCGCAAAGGGATTCGATATTTAATAATTTTCGAGAGAAAATCGTAAAAACAAGGAAATTTTTGATGATCGTATTTTATACATCTAAAACGAAAATGTGCAAGAAAATGAAAACACTTGCACAAACCTAATACATGGAAGAAAAAGTATGTACAATAAGTAACAGCGCTCTTTGTCATCATCAGGATTTCCAGCGGATGGAACCAATGATGCTGCACCCACAGAAAAGATTTCTGGACTTAATGCTATTACTCTTTAATCTATCATAAAATAACATCGCTATAGCGACAATCATATTTATTATTCAAAAGAAGCATATTTTAATCTCGAATAGAAAATTCGAAAATCTAGATTAAAATAATCTTGGTGCTATCTCATTAATTTTCTCAGAAGGATTTAGATACAAAATTCTAGCAAGTTCATATATTCTTGATTTAAGAATATTGTGAGATCTAAAAGACATCTTATTCTATTCTTCTAAGAGAATTTGTAGAATCTGCACAAAACGGCCAATATTTATGTGTTGCAATCGAAAACCGGGAAAGTGTTTCTGTTATTTACAACGAATAAGTGTAATACTCTATAAGAAATATTAAAAGGTATGGAAATGTCTTATCTCGAATCTTATTTCTCAAGTAAGTATATTGTATATACTTACTTACATTTCCATATCTTTTAATATTTCTTGTAAAGTATTGTAAATAACAGAAACACTTTCCCGATTTTCGATCGCAACACATAAATATTGGCCGTTTTATCCGAATAAAGGACGCAGAAGCGCCGAGTACACGAGCGACCGCGAGAAAATGATGCGTCGACATCGACAAAGCCTACTATAAAGCGGCGCTAATATCAAATTATTCTGCATACAAGAATATATAAGCATAAATGTGTACGTGTTACTCTTGTCTGAAGACAGTAAGACAATCTTATTTAATTCGAGAGAGAAGAATCGAAATTACTGATTTAAATAAAAAATTGTTTTATTTTCATATTTTTTATACTTGTAATACGATTAAATTAGTCAGGAATATTTTTCGTCTTGTTATCAGAAATCCTTTCTGAGGGTGTAGTATCATGCATTATACGCAACAACATTTTTATCTCTCTACATCGATAACGAAGAATTCTCGCGTGGGAAGAAGACGTCGTGACGTTCACAATTAATCATAAAGTCACTCATTAACGCACCGCTTATGCACCAAGCCTCAACTCTCCCAGAGACACGTCAGTATATAGGTGTCTCTGTCAAAAAGCGACGAAACGGTACGAACGCGGTTGCAATCCGCTTCGCTGATGCAACCGATGGAACTCGCCCGCGCCGAGCAGCAAATGCGGCTCGCATACTCGCGCGGATGCGTACGTACACCCACAGAAAAGATTTCTGGACTTAATGCTACTACTCTTTAATCTATCATAAAATAAGATCGCTATAGCGACAATCATATTTATTATTGAAAAGAAGCATATTTTAATCTCGAATAGAAAATTCGAAAATCTAGATTTAAATAATCTTGGTGCTATCTCATTAATTTTCTCAGAAGGATTTAGATACAAATTTCTAGCAAGTTCATATATTCTTGATTTAAGAATATTGTGAGATCTAAAAGACATCTTATTCTATTCTTCTAAGAGAATTTGTAGAATCTGCACAAAACGGCCAATATTTATGTGTTGCAATCGAAAACCGGGAAAGTGTTTCTGTTATTTACAACGAATAAGTGTAATACTCTATAAGAAATATTAAAAGGTATGGAAATGTCTTATCTCGAATCTTATTTCTCAAGTAAGTATATTGTATATACTTACTTACATTTCCATATCTTTTAATATTTCTTGTAGAGTATTGTAAATAACAGAAACACTTTCCCGATTTTCGATCGCAACACATAAATATTGGCCGTTTTATCCGAATAAAGGACGCAGAAGCGCCGAGTCGACGAGCGACTGCGAGAAAATGATGCGTCGACATCGACAAAGCCTACTATAAAGCGGCGCTAATATCAAATTATTCTGCATACAAGAATATATAAGCATAAATGTGTACGTGTTACTCTTGTCTGAAGACAGTAAGACAATCTTATTTAATTCGAGAGAGAAGAATAGAAATTACTGATTTTAATAAAAAATTGTTTTATTTTCATATTTTTTATACTTGTAATACGATTAAATTAGTCAGGAATATTTTTCGTTTTGTTATCAGAAATCCTTTCTGAGGGTGTACTTTCGAGACGCGAAAAAAATCCCTTTTTTCGCAAAGGGATTCGATATTTAATAATTTTCGAGAGAAAATCGTAAAAACAAGAAAATTTTTGATGATCGTATTTTATACATCTAAAACGAAAATGTGCAAGAAAATGAAAACACTTGCACACACCTAATACATGGAAGAAAAAGTATGTACAATAAGTACCAGCGCTCTTTGTCATCATCAGGATTTCCAGCGGATGGAACCAATGATGCTGCACCCACAGAAAAGATTTCTGGACTTAATGCTACTACTCTTTAATCTATCATAAAATAAGATCGCTATAGCGACAATCATATTTATTATTGAAAAGAAGCATATTTTAATCTCGAATAGAAAATTCGAAAATCTAGATTCAAATAATCTTGGTGCTATCTCATTAATTTTCTCAGAAGGATTTAGATACAAATTTCTAGCAAGTTCAAAATATTCTCGATTTAAGAATATTGTGAGATCTAAAAGACATCTTATTCTATTCTTCTAAGAGAATTTGTAGAATCTGCACAAAACGGCCAATATTTATGTGTTGCAATCGAAAACCGGGAAAGTGTTTCTGTTATTTACAACGAATAAGTGCAATACTCTACAAGAAATATTAAAAGGTATGGAAATGTCTTATCTCGAATCTCATTTCTCAAGTAAGTACATTGTACATACTTACTTACATTTCGATATCTTTTAATATTTCTTGTAGAGCATTGCACTTATTCATTGTAAATCTTTCCCGATTTTCGATTGCAACACATAAATATTGGCCGTTTTATCCGAATAAAGGACGCAGAAGCGCCGAGTCGACGAGCGACTGTGAGAAAATGATGCGTCGACATCGACAAAGCCTACTATAAAGTAGCGCTAATATCAAATTATTCTGCATACAAGAATATATAAGCATAAATGTAATACGATTAAATTAGTCAAGAATATTTTTCGTCTTGTTATCAGAAATCCTTTCTGAGGGTGTGTAGAAGAGGAAGCTTTGCGCCTGACGCACTTTTCACCACAGCTAATCTTTCCGTGTACAATTTGGACATTTTAGACGACAATTCATCCCGCAATATACATAAGGCGAAAAACCTCTCGCCTACAGGTAGATCTCGTCAAACTGAATTAGAAAGTCCTGCACAATCGCGTCCGCTGAATTAGCGAATCTTCTTTACTTAATTACTCGAAATTTTACGTGCTTGTTTGGAAAATGGTACAGGACTTTTTAATTCAGTCGACGAGAGTAACCTGTAGGCGAGAGATTTTCGCCTTATGTCAGACACCCTGTAGATTGTGCAGCAATAGCGAGAACGGTGAACACGAGACGATCGAAGGAGAGAAAAATTCACGATACCTGTTCGTCTCGATAAGATAAGACGCCGAGGTGTCGTTTTCGAGGAACACGTATTCACGGGATACATCGCGCGTACATCGACCGTGATAGATATTAATCCCACTCCCTTCCGCGGAGGGAGACGTGGACGCGGAGCGCGTAATCAGCAAGGCGGGCGTAACTGTACGGAGTTATCAAATTGATCAAGCCAAAATAATCTGTGCGAGCGGCCGGTCCGGTTATGCGCCATAAACGCAGCGTATGAGCAATACCGTGTGCCACCTAACCATGTATACCTACGAATAAACCGACGTCCACGGCGGGGGCCGCCATCCATGGGATCGCCAGCACACAAACGCGGGGAACATAACATAACCCGGTGTCACGCGCAGGACTTTACAACTCTGCCATCCCGTCGTTTCTCCACCTCCCCCGCCTTGACTCCTATGTCCTCCCCCTTGTCCTCCTCCTCCTCCCTTGCCTTTCTCTCGGTCTCGCCACGTTCTCGTCACCCTTCGAGCACCCTTCGCGTCGCCTTTACACCGACGTTCGAGCGTCCTCTTCTCGACGCTATCTCTTTATCACCCCTCGCAATATCCGCATCAGTGTCGTCCCGAAAATCGGCTACCCGGATCGCGCTCGCAGTCGAGATCGGAACCGATCGCTACGTGTGTGCGTTTCTGCACGTAGCTAGCTGTGCTCGAGAAGACGAGGCCCCTCGAGACCCATAACAACCGTGAGGTAGGTAGTAGGATGGCGGCGTCTCACCGCTTCAAGATGAAAGGAAAGGAGAACATCAGAGAGCCGAGAAGGAGGGCGAGGGCGAAGGTGAGCTCCCGATACCGCAGGAGCTCGCCGTGAGAAAATTTCGCTGGGAAGATCGCGGAAAAAGAGACGTACGGCGGCGGAAAAGAGTCGCCACTCGTCGATGTCTCTACGTCCTCCGACTTGGCGGCAACAAAATCGCACGGAGCGAGCACGAAGTCGAGTCATCCTCTCGGTATCCGGAGGAACTAGCGGTGCAGGGAATTAGCTGCACCATTAACATCGACGTTTATGCGTTTCAGCGAATTTTGCGCTTGATTTACATACTACCGACTTTGTGCGACAAAATGAACGGCGAGGTAACAATTTGACATATACGGCGATCATATATTTGGCGGTTATAGCGCGTGTGCCAGTCCGATGAAGGTGGTTCTTCTCGCAAGGGAAGGTTTTTAGGTGTTACACTCGGATTTCAAAACTTTTTTGCACGCAGGTAGGGAGGTCCCCAAATAGAAGAAAAAAATAAAAGTAGCGGCCCAAATGCATATTTGCGCGCTACGTGCGCAATTTTCGACGTTGGGTTAATTACTCAAAAATGCTATTTCCAATCGAATTCTTTACATTTTTTATTTCACCTAATGCACAACGCTTTAAAAAGAAATCAAAACTGAAAGAATTAAAAACCTCCCTTGACCAGATCTTTTGTGTCCTCGTTATGGATTCTGATCAAATCTATTGGGTTGGCAAATAAGTTGGTTCGGTTTTTTAAGGTGGAATAAAATACAATTTTTTTTATACACAAAATAAATTTTAATCAATTATATATTGACCATTGTTATTGATGACTTCTTGCCATCTTTCCACCAACTTCATTATGCCGCGTTCGTAAAACATCTGAGGCTTATCGGCGAGAAACCAATCCAGGTGTCTTTTGACGTTCTCTTCATCCTTGAAGAATTTTCCGTTCAAAGAGTTCTGCAACGACCGGAATAAATGATAATCGGAAGGGGCCAGGTCCGGTGAATACGCAGGATGAGGCAAAACATCCCAGCCAAGACTGAGTAATTTGTTCCGAGTTGTCAATGATGTGTGAGGTCTGGCGTTATCGTGGTGGAAGACAACACCTTTTCGATTATCAATTCTGGACGTTTTTTGCGGAGTGCTTGGTCCAATTTTGTTAACTGCGAGCAGTATGTGGTTGAATCAATCGTTTTGCTTGACGGTAACAGCTCGTAGTAAATGACACCTTTGAAATCCCACCATACGGAGAGCATGATCTTCTTCGGATGCAATCCTGCCTTCCAGGTTGTTTGTGGTGGCTCGCTGCTGTGTCCCCATGATCTTTTCCGCGTTACATTCTCATAGACGACCCATTTTTCATCTCCTGTCACTAACCGCTTCAAAAATGGATCGTTTTCTTGACGTTTCCGCAGCAAATCGCAGATGGATATGCGAGTGGCCAAGTTGGCCTCGGTTAATTCATGCGGCACCCACACATTGAGCCGAGAAACGTATCCCAGTTGGCGCAAATTGTTTTCTACGCTTGTATGAGACATATTAAGTGCTGTAGCAATCTCTCGCACCGATTGGGATGGATTTTTATCGATGATAGCTTTGACATTACTTGAATCAATCTCGATCGGGCGACCGGAGCGAGGCGCATCATTGACGTCAAAATCTCCAGAACGGAATTTGGCGAACCACTTTTGACATACGCGTTCTGTTAAGGCATCATCTCCATAAACACGGCATATCTTTTTATGAGCCTTTGCAGCTCGTTTGCTCTTCTTGAAATAAAAGAGCAAAATATGACGATAATGCACGTTATTTCCTTCCAGTTTTACAGCTACGCAGCACACACAATATTGATGTTAGTCAAACCTAAATTTACAGAAAGGTTATGTGAAACATGTACTTTCAAATGCACTCTGAAGTTGCGCGATAGTGTCGAGAAAAACAAGAGTGAATTGGAAAGAAGTTGCACCGAAGCAAAAACCGAACGAACTTATTTGCCAACCTAATATTTAAAGTCGCACACAATAAATCACGCAGAAAGAGCAAACTACGATTTGCGCAATGTACAATTATTCCAAATTGTGTGCATTGGCAGTTGCGGTAAAAAATTAAAAAAGTTACGATGCAAATACCATTTTTGGGCAATGGGCCTTTTATACGCACTGCGCTCGCGCGGCACGAGATTACATTAGACGCTCGTATTTTCTAAACACACACAAAATTATTCATAGCAATATAAATGTGCATTAGGCGAAATAAAAAATGTAAAGAATTCGATTGGAAATAGCATTTTTGAGTAATTAACCTAACGTCGAAAATTGCGCGCGTAGCGCGCGAATATGCATTTGGGCCGCTGCTTTTCTAATTTTTCTTCTATTCTTCTTCTTCCCTTGTCAGATTCCTACGCGACGTCTTTACGTTGCTCGCACGACCGCGGGAATTATGTTCAGCAGCTTTGCCTTCGAAGGAAACGCCAAGCCGGCGCGCGCGTCAGCCGGAAGCGAATCGTCGTCGATGCGAGCTTGGGAGTGACGCACCGGGGTGGCGACTGAAAGCGGCCGCGAGGGAAACGAGAAGAAAGCGAGGACCGGTCGCGAAGCGCGCGGCCACGGTAACGCCGGAGAGGCGCTGAGCGTCCGCTGGCAGATATTACTATAATGCAACTCCGGACATAAACGCGTTTACGACGCGCTGCGTTGTCATTACGCGGCCCCTGCACCGTTCGCCAGTGGCTTTAACTTTATCGGCACCACCACCAACGAGGGCGCCGTCACCGACGACGCCATCGCCGTTACCAGCAGCAACAATGCGTCCCCCAGCCGCGCGCGGACGCGCGCTGCTCCGGGTGCTCTCTCTTCTTAGCTCGCCGAGAAACACCTGTCTGTCATGCTTTACGGTGCACTCGTAAAAATTAATCGCCTATAATTAGAAAAATCGCGCGAACTGTGCCGCGCCGCCGGGAAGGCCCCCGGTCTCCTGCCGCTTTCGGCACTCCCGAGGGAACAAAGGTTCCTCGGCCGCGAGAGTTTTACGACGCGCGCTCGCGCGGCCGTTCTCGTGGTTCCTCCTATCCCGTGGCTCATCGTTGTAACACCGGCGTCGGCTAAACTTAAGAAGAAAACGCATTCCCGCGTGGCTCGCTGCAAGGCCTCGTCGAGGGGAGCCGATCGTGTCAGGTCCGGCGTCTGCGATCAAGCGGTTTCGCATCCTTAAATCGACGACGCTGTTTCTTGTCTTGAAATATACCTCGCGATAAGGTCGCATACATCTCGCTCATTCCGTTATTTAATAAAGAAGACATCGACGAATATGGTTACCACTACGGACTGGGGCGTCGCTTCTATGCGCAAATGTGCACGAATACACGCACCAAGTATATACGTACGTACGTTATATAGGCGCGACACGCACTCAGGTTGGAGAGAGACGGCAGGCCGCGCGCGCGCGCGTGCGTGTGTGTGCGTGTGCAACCGAGCCGTCCGTGTGCGCGTATCCATCGGGTTCCTCTGCCGCACGCATCGTCGGGGGTGTTGCGGCAAGGAAGGGTTTAACGATTCGCGTAGCTGCGTCGATTTACGGCCCCTAAAACACATCGAATGCGCTTTATATGTATGTAAATTAGGTCAGGCGCTTCGCCCCTCTGCGCCCGGTCCGGGTGGCTTGCGGAGTCCCCCCACAAGCCCCCCGGACTGACGTTCACCTCCTACGTGGTGCGGCGATACACACACCGCCAGGCGTCCGGGTAAAACTGAGCTCCGAGTGAAATTACGACACTTTGGTCCGCTTCAGGCCATAGTAGGCAGCGAAACGCATAAAGACGCGAGCACGGGTTCGCGCTCGAAAACGCACGTTGCATATCGGCGTCACGTAGGCCCGCGAAATCACCGCCGCATTTCGTGGGTGGCTCTCATTACCCCAGGAAACTGCGTCTCTCTTATCGTATCGCAATTAATGGAGCTATCCGATCGTTCAGGATCGTACTCGCGCGTAAACTGATGTCGCGAAACCGAGTGTAGGCGGCTTACGGGGTAAGTTCGACTTTCCTTAATCATTATTCCGGGTTGCAGCAGAGGTGAAGAGAACGACAGGAGGCAAGAATATGATCTACAACTGACGTAATGTTACGTTCCGCGTTGCGCACTCTCGAAGATTACGTGAAAAAGTGGATAAATTAGTTTCAATGGGAGTCTCTATGAAGCAGGACAAGCTCCGCGATTGTTATGTCAGTTTTGGGGATGTACACAGTCAAAAATAAAATGTTAATTTTAACATTTTTGGCATGTCCCAGAAAGTCCACTCTAAATTTTAAGTCAAAGTAACTCATTCGTCATGTGTTAATTCTTGACAAACTAGAAATGTTAAGTAATTAACACAATACTTTACATTTATTTTTGTTATTGTAACTTTAAGTGTGATAAAAAATAACATACAAAGTAATTGAAAACTACATGGAAGAGAAGTTGCAATGACTCATCGGAAAAGTTGATAGAACATTTTCGTTCGTACAATATGAACATTTACTTTTTATGTTATATTAACACACGATAGTAATTATTTCAACTTAAATTATTTTTGATAGAAACATTTAATTTTAGTAAATTTGATTATTTTATATGTCAAAGTTCATGATTATTTGAAGATTTACTTTAACTTCTTTTAGAATGTTAAACTAACTTTGTGACATGTTGATTGTTTAAAATTATTGTTAAAAGCATTTGAAATAATATTCCATTTCTAAGAGACATACACAAAATGTTAAGTTATGAAGTTAACATATAAAATTGTTATAAAAATAATAACATATCAGTTGTATGTTAATTTTACATTGAAGTAGTAATCAAAACATTGGCGACACAAGAAAATTTTAACACATGGACGCACAATTTTTAACGGTGTATTAAAATGTGCCACGTCTCATATGCCTTGCCTTTTACACAGTAAAAAATAAAATGTTAATTTTAACATTTTTTGCATGTCCCAGAAAGTCCACTCTAAATTTTAAGTCAAAGTAACTCATTCGTCATGTGTTACTTCTTGACAAACTAGAAATGCTAAGTAATTAACACAATACTTTACATTTATTTTTCTTATTGTAACTTTAAGTGTGATAAAAAATAACATACAAAGTAATTGAAAACTACATGGAAGAGAAGTTGCAATGACTCATCGGAAAAGTTGATAGAACATTTTCGTTCGTACAATATGAACATTTACTTTTTATGTTATATTAACACACGATAGTAATTATTTCAACTTAAATTATTTTTGATAGAAACATTTAATTTTAGTAAATTTGATTATTTTATATGTCAAAGTTCATGATTATTTGAAGATTTACTTTAACTTCTTTTAGAATGTTAAACTGACTTTGTGACATGTTGATTGTTTAAAATTATTGTTAAAAGCATTTGAAATAATATTCCATTTCTAAGAGACATCCACAAAATGTTAAGTTATGAAGTTAACTTATAAAAATAATAACATATCAGTTGTATATTAATTTTACATTGAAGTAGTAATCAAAACATGGCGACACAAGAAAATTTTAACACATGGACGCACAATTTTTAACGGTGTATTAAAATGTGCCACGTCTCATATGCCTTGCCTTTTACACAGTAAAAAATAAAATGTTAATTTTAACATTTTTGGCATGTCCCAGAAAGTCCACTCTAAATTTTAAGTCAAAGTAACTCATTCGTCATGTGTTACTTCTTGACAAACTAGAAATGTTAAGTAATTAACACAATACTTAACATTTATTTTTCTTATTGTAACTTTAAGTGTGATAAAAAATAACATACAAAGTAATTGAAAACTACATGGAAGAGAAGTTACAATGACTCTTCAGAAAAGTTGATAGAACATTTTCGTTCGTACAATATGAACATTTACTTTTTATGTTATATTAACACACGATAGTGATTATTTCAACTTAAATTATTTTTGATAGAAACATTTAATTTTAGTAAATTTGATTATTTTATATGTCAAAGTTCATGATTATTTGAAGATTTACTTTAACTTCTTTTAGAATGTTAAACTGACTTTGTGACATGTTGATTGTTTAAAATTATTCTTAAAAGCATTTGAAATAATATTCCATTTCTAAGAGACATACACAAAATGTTAAGTTATGAAGTTAACTTATAAAAATAATAACATATCAGTTGTATGTTAATTTTACATTGAAGTAGTAATCAAAACATGGCGACACAAGAAAATTTTAACATATGGACGCACAATTTTTAACGGTGTATTGAAATGTGCCACGTCTCATATGCCTTGCCTTTTACACAGTAAAAAATAAAATGTTAATTTTAACATTTTTTGCATGTCCCAGAAAGTCCACTCTAAATTTTAAGTCAAAGTAACTCATTCGTCATGTGTTAATTCTTGACAAACTAGAAATGTTAAGTAATTAACACAATACTTTACATTTATTTTTCTTATTGTAACTTTAAGTGTGATAAAAAATAACATACAAAGTAATTGAAAACTACATGGAAGAGAAGTTGCAATGACTCATCGGAAAAGTTGATAGAACATTTTCGTTCGTACAATATGAACATTTACTTTTTATGTTATATTAACACACGATAGTGATTATTTCAACTTAAATTATTTTTGATAGAAACATTTAATTTTAGTAAATTTGATTATTTTATATGTCAAAGTTCATGATTATTTGAAGATTTACTTTAACTTCTTTTAGAATGTTAAACTGACTTTGTGACATGTTGATTGTTTAAAATTATTCTTAAAAGCATTTGAAATAATATTCCATTTCTAAGAGACATACACAAAATGTTAAGTTATGAAGTTAACATATAAAATTGTTATAAAAATAATAACATATCAGTTGTATGTTAATTTTACATTGAAGTAGTAATCAAAACATTGGCGACACAAGAAAATTTTAACACATGGACGCACAATTTTTAACGGTGTATTAAAATGTGCCACGTCTCATATGCCTTGCCTTTTACACAGTAAAAAATAAAATGTTAATTTTAACATTTTTGGCATGTCCCAGAAAGTCCACTCTAAATTTTAAGTCAAAGTAACTCATTCGTCATGTGTTAATTCTTGACAAACTAGAAATGTTAAGTAATTAACACAATACTTTACATTTATTTTTCTTATTGTAACTTTAAGTGTGATGCAAAAATAACATACAAAGTAATTGAAAACTACATGGAAGAGAAGTTGCAATGACTCATCGGAAAAGTTGATAGAACATTTTCGTTCGTACAATACGAACATTTACTTTTTATGTTATATTAACACACGATAGTAATTATTTCAACTTAAATTATTTTTGATAGAAACATTTAATTTTAGTAAATTTGATTATTTTATATGTCAAAGTTCATGATTATTTGAAGATTTACTTTAACTTCTTTTAGAATGTTAAACTGACTTTGTGACATGTTGATTGTTTAAAATTATTCTTAAAAGCATTTGAAATAATATTCCATTTCTAAGAGACATACACAAAATGTTAAGTTATGAAGTTAACTTATAAAAATAATAACATATCAGTTGTATGTTAATTTTACATTGAAGTAGTAATCAAAACATGGCGACACAAGAAAATTTTAACATATGGACGCACAATTTTTAACGGTGTAGACTTTCGGCAAACGCTTCACGACGAGGTACATAGGATTATTCCGTTGGCGTCGCCGCGAGATATTCGGGGCACGCACCCCGCGACTTTATTATAATCGGAGCAATAATCACCGTTTCCTCTAATTACCGTTCTACGCGTGTTTATGATACTTAGGCTCGCAAGGCGATGATGCGGGTCGGCGCGGGGCTGTTTCTTCCCGCGTCGCGTTTCTTTTGCGGGAACCGCGGCATTTAGCTGGCAATAAATCCCAACAATGCCGGGCTCGACGCGCGCATCTCCACCTCGCCGAAGAAAGCGCGAATTTTGATTTGCGAGCGTCGGATCGTCAGTAATTTCAGTAATAGCTTACTCCGTCTCCGCCGCGAACGACCGTACCGCTAAAGCAGATACGCGCCGCACAAAGTAACCACTTTCCGAGAGCAGCAACCGCTCCTTCGCGGTAACTTCATAAAAGAGCCCCCCCGCATTCAGATGATTCCCTATAAAACGGTATATCTCAATTCTCGAGGCACCGGCACACTCACACACTCGCGTAAGCCCCCGCGAATATAACTGGTGTTCCGGCGAAAAGCCTCTCGAGTCCCGTGCGTGAACGAGTTGCCCCCCTCGTCCCCCCGGCGTCTTCCACCCTGCGAAAGGGAACAATGAAAGTTTCACAGCGTGCCTCCGCGCAGACTGCCGGATCGGAAATCTTCTTCACCCCCGCTTCACGGAGATTGAAGCTTCGTTCGATGATTCTTCTGCGGTCATCGAACGCGAGATGCCCGCGTTCTTTACGAGCGAGGGGGATGAAGTGTCGTTTGTTAAACAAATCGCTGCCACGACTTTTGCAACACGCGTCGTGCCGCATCGCACGAATTTATAGACTGCCGCCGGCAATCAGGAATCCTTACTCTTACGAAAGGCACGTTTCAGCGTTCTTTAATTAAACTCCCAGTGATAACGGCGCGAAATTAAATACCCTCTTATGCGCGTCGAGCATGCGTCGGCATTGGGGTGTCGAGGGAAACAGTCGGCGAACTTTATGAGCACCCAGTACAACTTGAACGGGAATAGCACGTTCTAAAGGCTTGAGCGCCGCTGCCTACGTAGGTTGCAGTTTGAACTATAAAACGACGTAAATTATGGCCGCGGATTGCAATATTATGAGGCTATATACGCACGTTTAATGATCGAAGCTACCGGGCGGAGGAGCGCGGCTAAATATTGTCCGGAAACGGTGCTGAAGGTACGAGCTGACTCGTCTTCGGCCGACTGGCAAGTATTGACCGTGCGGTGTAAGTATTTCGATCGCCGTGGACGACGGGAACGATGCCGAACAATGGAGAGAGAGGCGCGAAACGTCTTCGAGCACGGCCGAGCGTAACCCAGAACATGGACAAAATCAATGCGGGCCATCAACCGAAGTATCGCGTGGTACGAATGCATTAGGCCTGGCAATAATTGACACCTGCTTAAAACAATGACGGACCCGGGCGAAATTAAGCCGTGTCGCGCGAAACTTCCATTCCCCATAGGTTGAGCCCCGGAAGGGCGCCGGTCGCGGGGAGCAAAGAGTCGATCTTCGGGTTAATTCCGATTGAGCATTCCTCGGTTAACGTATCGGCGACTTCGGCGGCGAGACCGTCTCAAGTGCGTGAATGAAGCTTAACGGTTACTGGACAAGTTGCGTAAAGCGCGTAAAGTAGAACTAAAACTGCCTCTTTAATCTCAGCTGTGTCGGACGGGATCCCCCGTGCCGGAGCATCGGTTTAGAATTTCGCGGTGAAGCATTTACACCGGACGTCCTCGAGTCGGGCTCTTTGTCTCTCCTTGCATGCGGGTGCACACGGGATGATGAGGTGCACATCTGCAACTTCGCGTATCATCACTCGATTAAAATGCGGAACGCTCTATTCGAGCAAATAAGGTGGTGTAATTACAAATTATTATACTATTAGGAGTGTGATTTAGTTTTGAGGGTTTTGCAACAGATGGCTGTAGTGTCAGTTTGTTTCCGATAACTGTTCTTTCTTACAGCGTTGACATTATCCATGACATTTAGTAGCATTATAGCAATAGATGCAATAACAGTCGTGTTTATATCATCGTAAAAATGCAACTTCCGAAACAGCATTTTCGACATGCGTTGCTTTTGTTTTTTAATCACAAGGAAACTGCGGCTGACGGTTATAGAATTCTTGCGGAAACTTATGGTAATTCTGCCCCATCAATTAAGACGTGTGAAGGACAAAGAACGCTCGGGACAACCAAGAAAGCTTGAAAATGCAGATTTGCAAACATTATTGCACGAAAATCCAACACGATCCACTTCAGAACTTGCCAGAGCATTAAATGTTGATCGTACGACAGTTGCCAAACATTTACATGAAATGGGAAAAATTCAGAAAGAAGGGAAATGGGTTCGACATCAATTATCGGAAGGTGCCATTTGAACATTTGCATTTCGTTGATCGCCAGGCAAAAAAAGAAGAGTCTTTTGTCTCGGATTGTTACTGGGGATGAAAAGTGGATCTATTTTGATAATCCGAAACGCGGAAAATCATGGGTGGATCCAGGCGAACCATCAACATCCACTCCGAGACGCAATATTCACGGTTCAAAAGTAATGCTCTGTATTTGGTGGGATAATGTACTAAATCCGCACGAGACTGTCACGGCTGATCATTATCGACAACAATTGTACAAGTTGAAGCAAGCATTGGACCAAAAACGACCGCCACTTGCGAGTAAACGACGGAAAGTGATTCTTCTTCGTGACAACGCTCGACCTCACGTTGCGTTGTCAGTGAAAGAAACACTATTAGAGCTCGAATGGCAAGTCTTACCGCACCCCGCGTATTCTCCATGCGATTATTATTTGTTCCGGTGGATGCAACACGCTTTAGAGGATACACACTTTGATAATTTCGAAGAAGTGCGAAATTCGTCGAATGGATCAACTGAAAAGAAGAGTCATTTTATCGTCATCTCTTGCCAGAGAGATGGGAAAAAATTATAGAAAACGAAGGAAAGTATTTTGATTAAGGTATTCATTCATTATCATATTTAAATACATGCGTTTTTGAGCAAAAAAAACCCTCAAAACTAAATTACACCCCTAATAGACACACTAGATGGGGTTTAGCTTTCTTACGCTAAAGTGACGAAGTTTGCGCGTTGCATTCACACCGCGGGCAACGGAACTGCCCCCTTCCCCCGGCCATTGTCGCGGTCATCACGAACACGGAAAAACAAGGAGAACAAGTCATAAAGCCGAAATTTCCTCAGGGCGGGCTCTACGTGCCACCCAGTAATTCAATACCATCGCAAAAAGGAAGCGCAGCACGTGTGAAAGGGATACCCGGGTTGCGCGGTGTCCCACGATGAAGTTCGTGCTTCGTGAAATCTTCCGCTGCGGTGCGAAGAAGTTGCCCGATCGGAAGTGGGTATCGAAAGGATACCACAGTGTTGCTATACGGTTATTATCCAACAATGAGGTGCGAAATTATCGGCCAGTGGGAAAACGATCACAAAGAGACTGTTCCTTTGGATAGTCCGGCCCGAAATGCCGGGCTCGTACACGCGGCGCTCATCTCCGAGCATTATGTTCGTCGAACACCTGCAAACGCTTCTTCTCGCGCAGTCGAAGGCGACATAAGAAAACAATTTTGTGAATAATCTCTCGCCATTCATTATGCGGTCACGCGAGGAAAAGAAGACGAGGCAGCAGCAGCAGCAGGAGCAGCTCTTCCGCCAGAAGCGCAACGCGTCTTCTTTTTCTTCCCCGTCTCCGTCCCGCGACGTCGTACTGCATCCGCCGGGGCCGCATAAAGAAAGTCGGACATGCGAGCACGCCTTACGCGCATTCGTGACAATGTTCGTTACGTCCATCCCCCGATCGTCGCTAAGGGTCATTATCTCCTCCGCTCCGACTTCATCCCGGCGCCTTCTATTCTTGCTCGTCTTCATTCTCTCAGGTCAGTTGCTTCTTCGTGTTTTCCAGGCCGGCCGCGGCGATACTTAAGAGAGCGATCACGCGAGCAACTTTGTTGCCGGGGCCCCCTCGCATTAATTAGCCCTTGCAAAATTTCGCGGGCCCGTACGGCGCTCCAGGTGAGGTGGGACGTAGCCGGACGGGCGGTGGCGAGGGTCCAGGGTTTATACTTCTGGGAAGATGGTCGTAAAGACCGCTTGGCTTCCACTGGCTCTGTTATTAGCCGCGTTGCTGCGACTTAAAGCGAGCAAGGCCCCGGGAAGGATACTGACAGGGCCCCTGGGGATATAATCGCGCTTTACCTTTCACCTAAAAGGGCGGGCAGGGGGAGAGAAGATCTGACTAATCTGCCTGGCTCGCATTGCGCTTGATCAAAGATATCTGTCAATCTTTCATTCATCTCTCCCTTTCTCTCTCTTTGCTAGCTATAAGAATAAAAAGACACAATTATCTAAATCTACAAGGAAAATAATCTCGCGAGAGGGTGTACGGCAAAAGGAATTTAAAGACCAGCGGTCAAATCGTGTTCCCGCGCAGGGCGTCAATTAGCAGTGACTTGACGAACGGACGCGGCGAGATCTTTTGTTCCACGTTGAAACGAAAACTTGGAGGTGAGAAGTGGCGCGCGACCGATGTCCCTTCGTGCGAGCGGAAGGCAGATAGGGAAAGGTAGCGCGCGCGCGAGAGGGCAATCCCGGCGGGACGGAGGAGTTTTACGCGGGGATTATCAGGAAGCGGAGCGAACGCCCATGAATGCGGAGACCCTCCGATAAAAGGACGAAAAAAGAGGCGACGGCGCCGGATGCCGAAAGGAGAAAGACGGAGGCAGCGCGCGTGCGGCACGGGGGGACACAGGGGGGCCGGGGACGAGAGTTGGTAACCCAGTGCCGCCAGGAGAGTGCCAGAGCAATGTAGTCGACCACGAATGAGCGTACCAGCGGATGGAGAGGCAACACTTTGTAGTTTTAATCGATCCGGTGGGACGGGGGAGAAAGACGAAGCGCCCTAGCGCGGGGGATGAGTCGGCGGCGCGCGATGGAGGAGGAGGGCCGGAGAAGGACGGACACGTCGCAGCAAGTGGGACGAGTGTCGCCGGCACCGGTGCGAGCGAGAGGCGCGTCTGCGGGAAAGCGGGAAAGCGCGGGATGGAAGGAACAGGGCGAGAGGGTAGAGACCCACATCCTGCCGACTCCTGCAACTTCAACCACCAGCTGGCTGGCTACGCTCCTGCCTCCACGGGGACGAGTTATATGTGAAAAGCACGTGGACCCACGGGAGGAAGAAGGACGGCCGCATTCATTCATTTCCTCGTACATTTCGTGTAAGAGACTTTCCCTTCTTCCACGCCGAGAAAAAAGGACGGCCGATGTACACGCGCGCGCGTTCGAGGACGATTCGCTAATCGTCGTCCTTATTAAGATCCGCCGGAGCTTCTCGAGATGGAACAACGAAATTAGAAGACGGACTCGAGTGATTAATTTCAACACTATTATCTACCTTGTCGCGATGTCTTGTTGCAGTTCGATGCAGCAAATGCTGTATCCATTAATATTAGTTGGTTTTATTTAATTTCATTGAAACTCTTGCAAGTAATCACGTAACGTACATAGGTTACGAAATTAATTTTATTTTGCGTAAATTGATGATTGCTCTTGCTTTGGTGAATGTGGACGAATGAGTTTGGATGAGCGAATTGTTCATATTTTTATATTTTATTTACTCATTTTACACGTGTCTCATATTCGACAGAAAAAATCCAAGTAACGAATTAACTTCTAAATTATTGTATTATTTAATTTCATTGAAACTCTTGCAAGTAATCACGTAACGTACATAGGTTACGAAATTAATTTTATTTTACGTAAATTGATGATTGCTCTTGCTTTGGTGAATGTGGACGCATGAGTTTGGATGAGCGAATTGCTCATATTTTTATATTTATTTACTCATTTTACACGTGTCTCATATTCGACAGAAAAAATCCAAGTAACGAATTAACTTCTAAATTATTGTATTATTTAATTTCATTGAAACTCTTGCAAGTAATCACGTAACGTACATAGGTTACGAAATTAATTTTATTTTGCGTAAATTGATGATTGCTCTTGCTTTGGTGAATGTGGACGCATGAGTTTGGATGAGCGAATTGCTCATATTTTTATATTTTATTTACTCATTTTACACATGTCTCATATTCGACAGAAAAAATCCAAGTAACGAATTAACTTCTAAATTATTGTATTATGTAATTTCATTGAAACTCTTGCAAGTAATCACGTAACGTACATAGGTTACGAAATTAATTTTATTTTGCGTAAATTGATGATTGCTCTTGCTTTGGTGAATGTGGACGCATGAGTTTGGATGAGCGAATTGCTCATATTTTTATATTTATTTACTCATTTTACACGTGTCTCATATTCGACAGAAAAAATCCAAGTAACGAATTAACTTCTAAATTATTGTATTATTAATTTCATTGAAACTCTTGCAAGTAATCACGTAACGTACATAGGTTACGAAATTAATTTTATTTTGCGTAAATTGATGATTGCTCTTGCTTTGGTGAATGTGGACGCATGAGTTTGGATGAGCGAATTGCTCATATTTTTATATTTATTTACTCATTTTACACGTGTCTCATATTCGACAGAAAAAATCCAAGTAACGAATTAACTTCTAAATTATTGTATTATGTAATTTCATTGAAACTCTTGCAAGTAATCACGTAACGTACATAGGTTACGAAATTAATTTTATTTTGCGTAAATTGATGATTGCTCTTGCTTTGGTGATGTGGACGCATGAGTTTGGATGAGCGAATTGCTCATATTTTTATATTTATTTACTCATTTTACACGTGTCTCATATTCGACAGAAAAAATCCAAGTAACGAATTAACTTCTAAATTATTGTATTATTTAATTTCATTGAAACTCTTGCAAGTAATCACGTAACGTACATAGGTTACGAAATTAATTTTATTTTACGTAAATTGATGATTGCTCTTGCTTTGGTGAATGTGGACGCATGAGTTTGGATGAGCGAATTGCTCATATTTTTATATTTATTTACTCATTTTACACATGTCTCATATTCGACAGAAAAAATCCAAGTAACGAATTAACTTCTAAATTATTGTATTATTTAATTTCATTGAAACTCTTGCAAGTAATCACGTAACGTACATAGGTTACGAAATTAATTTTATTTTACGTAAATTGATGATTGCTCTTGCTTTGGTGAGTGTGGACGCATGAGTTTGGATGAGCGAATTGTTCATATTTTTATATTTTATTTACTCATTTTACACGTGTCTCATATTCGACAGAAAAAATCCAAGTAACGAATTAACTTCTAAATTATTGTATTATGTAATTTCATTGAAACTCTTGCAAGTAATCACGTAACGTACATAGGTTACGAAATTAATTTTATTTTACGTAAATTGATGATTGCTCTTGCTTTGGTGAATGTGGACGCATGAGTTTGGATGAGCGAATTGCTCATATTTTTATATTTATTTACTCATTTTACACGTGTCTCATATTCGACAGAAAAAATCCAAGTAACGAATTAACTTCTAAATTATTGTATTATGTAATTTCATTGAAACTCTTGCAAGTAATCACGTAACGTACATAGGTTACGAAATTAATTTTATTTTGCGTAAATTGATGATTGCTCTTGCTTTGGTGAGTGTGGACGCATGAGTTTGGATGAGCGAATTGTTCATATTTTTATATTTATTTACTCATTTTACACATGTCTCATATTCGACAGAAAAAATCCAAGTAACGAATTAACTCCTAAATTATTGTATTCATTTTAAATCAACAGCGTGACAAAAGTGACGGTGCGACGGAAGGAATTGCAAGAAGAATCGAACTGATGTTTAAACTAAACTGGCCATCGGGTCTAAGGGTCGAATCACGCTGGAATATGGTCGGGATCGACGTCGGAGAAATCGAGGGGAGAGCATTAAAACACCGAGGGTGCGGACGGTGTCAGTGGCGTCGGCGAGGGCGGCACGTAGGCACAGGAAAGGGGTAAAATTCTATCTTAATAAACGCACCCTTCCAACTCGCGCAGCGTGTAACTTCGTATGCCTACAGTTTTGTACGCATCGGAATGGATTTGTAATCGAATAATGTCGGTGATTTCGCTCTGATTTGGAATTAAGAACGGAACTGGAATCTATAACGTTCGTTATCGAAATCGCACAGAATGAATCGGTTTTATAATTAGACTGAAACCAGAGAGATTATCGTTCAATTCTGTTCATTTTGCATGTCACTCTGAAAGATATTAGTATTGAAAAAATATTATGTTTTATAAGAGTAATTGCAGATAACTTAAAGAGTAATTTGTTTTCGATCAGATTATATAATAATTAATTGTACACAAATACAACGTTATGGAATTTCAAGGAGACATCTTGCATATTTATTTTCTCTGGGAGGCATTATTTCTTCATCGATGGAAAGAAGGTGTCAGAAATTGTGGCTTTCAGAGGAAACAACGATGTAAAAAATATCATATTAAGTCGTTACAACGTCATTAAAACTTCAAAGCCGCGGTACCTTCGTCAGAGGGTTGAATGCTGAACGAGTACGTCGCGTCTCGTCGCACTTGTAATCGTCCATAAAAGTTAATACGCAAATTAATCCACTGACATTACCAGGGTTACTCGACCGGTATAAAGTAGCCGAAACTGCGTAATTACGTGACTGGAATTGAAGTAGAAATGGACTGCAATTTCCGCAATACGCACCTGTCGCGTGTTCAGTCTCTCGCGATTCTGCGGCCGTTCCCATCCATCTTGAGTAATGGTCGAAGTGACACTGACAGCCTCACTGTCAAGGTTCTATTAATAGCTATAACCAAGGCAAAACGCAGAATGTTGAAGGAAGATGCTTAAGTTGCAATTATCGATACATTCGCCTCTCCAGAAAGTAAAGAAAATAAGTAGGTCGGTAATAATCATCTTGCACGTGCTATAATATGTCTTCACACGCTAAAATTAATAAAAATTGACACGTTTCTTACTGAAAATGAATAGCAAGTTTATTTAAATAGATACTTGCCCTGCGATCTATTTCCTACAACTCTTTCCTGTTATAATACTTACCAATTTTAGAACTGTACGAGAAATGTCCCCGTTTTATGAAGCCGTTAAGGAATAGATTATCGTCGGCTGGAGGCGTTGTACCAATTTACTGCCGTATGCGTTTCAAATGGAATGCCATCTCCGCTAATGTTCTACGGGATTCGCTACTGTCTCCCTAACTTATTTAGATTATGGTACTATACCTACACCATAGAGACTGTATCATGAAGGGGAAAATTCTTCGCGTCCCCTGTTCTCCAAAGGCAGTTCCTTAGGAATAATTTTACGATCGATCAAATTTGTTTGTTCGTAAAGTTTTTTATATTCGTCATTAAACTCGTTTTACAGATCAACAAAAGCCAAAGCGAGCCCGAATCTCTCGTCTTG